>NW_018165708.1:198173-205962 GCF_001263595.1 Phalaenopsis equestris | reverse complement strand
AAATTTTTTTTAAAAAAAAAAACGTCCTTCCGAAGCGGGCAACGGGATTTCAATTCCGATGACCGACAGCTTCTTACGGGCAAACCCCACACCAAAAATAGTGCCGACAGCCCAGTTGTGATTAGAAATATCATTCGCCTATTCACCCACCAAATAATTCCAATCATAGGAATGATAGAAAGGAACAAAAGAAAATTCTGAAGCAAATTTCTCATCTATCCACTTGTTTGTGCTATACAGGGTCACTTGATAATCTTGAAAACATGTCAAATTGTTGAATTGGAATTTCAACTGTCAATCCAAATGCTCATATTAGTGGATTAATTTTTCAAGTTTGGTGTGCAATTAAGAGATCTCACCTACAGTTCTCTCAAGTTTGTCCATAAGTCTCTCCAAACTCAGTGCAAGAAATTCGTTGAAATACGTCTGAGCATCCATATGCACCATCTTCTTATCTTCAAATCTCTCATTGTCATTGCTCTCCATGACCCTTAAAGTAGAAATTACTTTCTCCACTCTCAAATCTCACCAAAATGCTAATAAATCTCAAAGAAACACTTCCCTTCCCGTCCTAGACTGATTTATAGAGAAAAACAGGGAAGAAAACCGAATTTTGGCGGTTCCAAGGAAGTTACTCGAACTGTGGCGCTTTAGCGTCAGGCCAACTTTCTCAAAATCCAAATTTCTTTCTTCGAATCTTCAATTCCATTAATATAATAATGTTTTGTGCTAACATAATCATGTAAGACTCTAACTTACATCAAAAACTCATCACAAAAAAAAAATCAACAATTAAGTCAATCACACCAATAACTATGAGTTGCCTCCTACAAAATGTTTGGTTTAACGTAATCAGCCAGACATATCCAATGTTTTTAATCTGGTTGACCCAACATTAAGATCTCCTCAAATGTAGGACTATCTTCACTTATATAAGCTTTTAACCTATGTCAATTTATCTTAATTATCATTTCAGTCTTAGGGTCTTCAATATCAACAACTCTATTTAGATAAACTCTTATCCCAATAAATGGTCCTGACCACCTGAACTTAAGTTTTCCTGGAAATAAATTCAATCTTGAATTTTATAATATAACTTCTTGTCCAGGCTCGAAATGCTTTTTCAGAATTCCTTGATTATGCCTCATTTTCATTTTCTTTTTATAAATTCTTGCATTCTCATAAAATTCATTCCTCGTCTCATCAAGCTCATTTAATTGTAGTAATCATTTTTCTCTAGCATTTTTCAGAGTACAATTAAACTCTTTTATTGTCCAATAAGCTTTATGTTCTAATTAAACAGACAAATAACAGGCTTTCCCAAATATGAGCATATATGGTGACATTTTTATAAGAATTTTTTAAACTGTTCTGTAAGCCCATAATGCAGAATCAAGTCTATCAGACCAATCTATTTTATTATGATTTACAGTCTTTTCTAACATTCTTTTAATTTCTCGATTGGATACTTCTGTCAAACAACTAGTCTAAGGATATAAGTTGTGACAATTTGATGTTTGATTCCATATTTTTAAGTTACTATGTCAATTTTTCTATTCTTAAAATGACATCCCCCATCTATAATGATTACTATCGGCATTCAAAAACATGTAAAATATTTTTCCTAAAAAATTTTTCAACACTTTTAGCATAACATTGAGGTAAAACAATCACTTCAATCCATTTTGAAACATAATCCACAACTATTAGAATATAAATTTTCCAGAAGATGACATAAATGGTCTCATAAAATCTAAATCTCAAATATTGCCTACTCTTTGACATCTATTACATGTTTTATATAATAATAAACATCTCTAAATAGTATAGGCAAATAAAATATAGATTACAAAATTTTAAATGCAGTTTTATCAACCCCAAAAAGTTTCCCCAAAGTCAGATTTATGACACTTTGTATAATTCCTTAGCTTTCTTCAATTGGCACACAAATCTGAATAATTAAGTCTTTATATTGTTTATATAAATAAGGGTCATCCCAAAAATATTACTTAGAATCATAAATGAACTTTTTAGTTCAATGGTTATCAAGTTCGTAAGGTAAACTGTTACTAACAAAATAGTTTACAATATAAGCATACAACGGAACTTGTCATTCATTAATTCCATATAATTATTCATTGAAAAAACTTTCACTAATCTCATCATTAAAATTATCATTTTCCTTTTCAAGCATTGACAAATAACCAGCTAATTATCAATACCTTCCTATCCACAACTTAAAAATCAAACTCTTGCATTAGAAGGACCCATCTAATAAATCGTGGTTTTGCATCATTCTTTATCATTAAATACTTTATATCAGAATGATCAATATGCATAATACATTTGGTTCCAATAAGATAATGTATGAATTTATCGAAAGCATATACTATAGCTAATAATTTCTTTTCAGTAGTAATGTAATTAATTTGAGCTTCATTAAGGATTTTACTAGCATAATATAATACTGTAAAACTTTTATCATATTTCTACCCTGTTGGCCTCACTTTTGGTTGAGGTTTAGTTTTTCCTCTTTAGTAGTCTAGCGTCTAACCATAGGACTTTCCTGTTGACTACTCCTAGAGGACTAGAAAAGGAACCTTCACCATTAGAAACTCTAAACAATTCTTTGCTCAACCTGAAGTTTCACATATTGGTCCTAACCTCTAGCACTTAGTGGGTGGGGTCAATATGGGAGAACTCAAGGTGAGCTCTCATAAGACTGCTTTGTCTTAGAGCTGACCTTGGGTTTTGTTATGGAGTTGGTTCATTCACTTACATTCACTTTCACTCACTTTCACTCATAACCCTAAGCTCAAACTTTGTTGACTTTGATCCCTTGATCCTTTGTGAGACTCATGTAGATGGTCCAGATGGTCCCCTAATGGTCCCCTAGACCCACTAACCCTAGGCTGGGGTTTAGCTAGGAGCAGTACATAGAGGACCCAAATGAGGACTCCATTGGTCCATGGCTCACATAGAATGGTTGGCACCCTAATTTGAACAAAATATCCAACTTGGCCTTTTACCCCCTAGACATTGCCAAAATTACCCAAATACCCCCAAACCCTAAGCTTGACCAAAATTCCCAATTTCACCCAAAATACCCAAAGTTGTTCAAAAGTCATTTCAAACCATTTCAAACCAACCAAATTACCCAAAACAACCCAAAATTACCAAAATACCCCCAAATTTGGCCAAAATTACAAAAAATGCCCTTGGTATCCCAAAGTTTCCCAAAACCTCTAAAATCAGCTCAAATGTCCCCAAAACCAATTTGGATCTTTCAATTGAATCCAATTTGATCAATTTGACAATTTTGACGAAAACCCCCAAATTGCCTTTAAAGTCAACGGAGACAATTAGGTGACACTTGGACATGTGGCTAAATTGGGGCAAATTTGGGGATTTTTTATTTAGGCTAAAATTGAGTGGAATTGAGGCTTGAGCAAGGTCAATTGAGGGCTCAATTTGATTAGTAGGAATGTTAGGAAGAGTTTGGGATCCAATTTGAGGCAATTGAGTGGGCTATGGGGTTCAATTGGGTAGGATTGGGTCATATGGTCAAAATTGGGGTTTTTGGTTTGGATCAAAATTGAGCTCAAAGCATAGGTCAATTAAGCTTGGGGTTAGTATAAAATGAGGCATGATTAATTCGAGTTTAGAATTGAAATTGGGGGAAATTGGGATCAATATGATGGACATTTGAGATGAATTGTACTGCTCTAGCCACCACCCTTAGTGGTTAACCATCACAAACCCTCTCATGGCTCCGTTGACTTCTCTAGCCACCACCCTTAGCTCTGTCGACCAGCCTGGTGGCCGCAAAACCCTAAAATTAAGAGCCACCATCCTTAAATCAAAACCCAAAGCACCCATCCAAGCTACCTATCTTTGATTGGCTCCTAGCACTTTGAAGGCCTCCACCTCAGCTCCACATTGCACCCAATTTGAAGCCCTGAGTTCCACCCTAGGCCATTTTATTTAAACCCCCCATGGACAAAAAAGAGAGAAATCTAATTTCCTTGGGGGAAACTTTGTCAAATTGTTCCCTCTTAGCCATTTCCCCCATCACTTGAGCTCAATTTTTGAGCTCAAAATCAGGACAAATTTTGGACATCCTCAAAACTCCCCCAAACTTCAAATTGAACTGTTCTTGAGCTTCCCTAGAGCAAGAGAGGAAGATTCCCATTGAAATCCCCCTCTGTTGAGCTCTCTAAACCACTCCTAAACCAAGGTCGCTCCCCATTTCATTGAACTTCTTCTTGGAGCTTACACTAGGGGAAACCAACATATACAAGAGGTTTGTTGGACTCCATCAAAACTTCTACAAGCATTTAATTGATGCCTCTTCTCTCAGACAAAGGTATTGACCATTAACCCTAATCTTGAGTTCGGTTTTCACCAAATGTGAAGTGAAGTTTGATTTCATAGCATTGTGTTCTCCTTGAGTAGATGGAGGTGTAGGTTTAAACCCCATGTGATTTAGTTGAGTATCTAGTAAGATCTTAAATCTAGAAGTTTAATGGTTCAGAGGCTCTGGTTATCGGGGACGATGACAGAGAGCCGTCTGATCGAGCGTGTATTAAACAGATGGTCAAGATCAAGCCGGATGGAGTCTTCGTGCATGGACAGCGGGAGACGTGGCTGCTGAGTCAGATGGAGGCACCAAACCAGGGGATGCCGCGTGGATCTTCGGAGCCATCGCTCATTTACGTGGCGCTGACTGGGATAAATAGAAAATTAAGGATTTATTGATTTAAATAAATGTCTGATCTTTGAAAAATCATAACTTTGTATAGAAAAATTATAAAATTAAAAGAAAAATACCCTCTTGCTCAGTGAACATAGGAGAATATTGTGGACCAAATATAAAAATTATTTGTCAAGTATGTGTTTTTATTAATTAAATACTCTCTGAGGTATTTTAATACATTATGATTAAATAAGAATCACTATGGCTTGAAATTTTTAGGGTTTATTCCTTATGACAAAGGGCACCTCCTCTGATTTTTCCAAAGTCAGAGAGCACCTATGTGCTTCTAACCCTAATTTTCATGCCTAAATGACTATTTTGGTTTTATTTAATCATATAAATGAAAATATTCCTCAAAAAATTATGGAATCAATTTTGTTAGGTTTCCTATGGTTAGAGGAGCTTAGGAAAATTATTTTGATGAATTGAATAATTTTGTATATTTTTGTTATTAATTAAATATTTTTACCTTGTATTAATTTATTTAAATAAAATATAAATAAAAATTTGACAAAATCAATTCCACATTATTTATAAAAATTATTTTAACTCACTATAAAAATTTCAAATTTATGTAAGTTTATTTGACCATTAAAGTGAATTTTGTAAGTAAAGATAGTATTTTTGTATAATATAAATTATATTAAATTAAATAAACTTAAAAAATTATGAAAAATAGTTTTTTAAGTTCCTTGTCATTAGGGGAATTCAATAAAAATAAAATCTATTTTTGTGAGAAAAACTTATTTTTAAACTATATTTTGAATTAAAAATAATAAAAATTTTCAAAAAAATAAAAAAAATAGTTAAAAATGTGTGCAATTGTTCCCTAATCACTTGGGACCCCTTAAAATGTTTTTTTCTATTTTTTTCTAAATTAAATTAAATTTCTAAAGGCCTAAGATGTATTTTTTTATTTTCTAATAAAATAATCATAATAAATTCAAAATAAATCATAAAAATATAAAAATTTATTCCTCCAAGTTTCTTGGACTTATGAGGGTTTAATAAATATTTAAAAGTGATTTTTGAAGATTAAAACATGTTTTTTGTATTTAAATTATCATTAAAAATGACCTTTAAATAATTATAATAATTACAATGTTATTCAAAAATCATGAAATTTTGTCTAAATATTCTTCTGACCTAGAAAATCCCCCAATAATTTCCCCATAAATTAGAACTTCACTTTGATTAATTAAATAAATTATCATTGAAAAATCATATTTTTGGGTTAAAATAATTATTTTAAATTAAATCAAATTTTGAACAATCACACTCTCCTCCCTGATATTTTAATTAATCCATGGATGGGATACTCAAAGATTTTCAAGGCCATTATAATTTTGCTTGAAGAATTATAAGATGGAAAGCCCAAAGGGTGAAGTGGTAATTTTAGATTTTGGTGCGTTAATCAAAATTTAGGATTAACCATTGGGAATGGGTAATTTTGATCCTTAATGAAGGTATTGGAGGATTGAAGTGTGATGGGTTGAAGGTAGAAACTCACTTACCACCTTTTTCACAATATCAACAAAATCATAATTTCACTAATTATCATGACTTGGAAGTCAATTAAGATCAAATGATTCTTAAGTGATTGGCTTAAGCTAGGAAGATGATTATTTACTTATCTTTATTTACTTATCTATTTACTTATCTTAGGCCTAAAATTGAGGATGATTTGATCTTTCAATAAGAATATATGTCACTTAGACCAAAATTTTAACCACCGCCTTTTTCCCCTTTTATGATTGTTAAGGGCTTGGTAGTGACCTAGGCTCGATGTCTAAACTCAATTGATTGGATTTAGAAGATAAAATGATTGGGGATCAACATCTTTAAACACTTCAAGCCCATTTGTGATGGGCACCAAACCTTTAATGACTTAAGCTTGCCTTTGGGGCATTCATCCATATAACCTTTAAGTAAAATATCAAATTGACTAAAGCCTCTTATCCTTGAGATAATTGAATTGTCAAGTTTCACTAGGTAACGGGGTAGCCAAACTCTAAACTTAGATGATTTGTAGAACAATATGATATGCTCAGAAATGAACTCAAAATAATTCAAGAGATCTTCAAAGTAGTTTAGGGTCATACCCCGAGCACTTTGAAATCTTTTGGATATTTTGAAGGAAAAGTTGAACTTGCCAATATTTTGTCATAGAATCATCCACTAAGATCTTCGGAGGCTCAATAAAATCATAACTTGGGTTTGGTGGCCACACCTTCATCTACTCTTGCAATTTAAGTTCATTATAAAATTATATATATACATTGCCAAAGCTAACCTTTTAGGTGGATGAAAGAGAAGAATCGACAGGTATGTGACAGTGACTTTATATATGCTTAAAAATACAAGGATTTAATACTGCTGCTAGAAGATTTAATTCTTCGGCAACGGCACCAATAACTTGATAACAGTTATAGATTCGATAAAAATGTATTCAATAAGGGTAAAATCACACTTATCAATGTAAGCATACGTATCGCTCAAGTAATACAGGGCTCTAATGGAGTCTTAGATATCAATCCTACAGGGAGTAATATTAATAACTCTTAAATATTGGCTACAAACTAAGATTTTAGAAAATCAATACTTAATCACAATAATATAGTTCAAATTGATTAGCTATCACTAATAGACATTTGAAATAAATATGTAATTTTAATAACTCTTAAATAACTAATTTTACTAATAAAGTTTATAATGTGAAATTCATTCAATATATATTCAATATATAAGAAAGCATCCTTCTCCTTGTCAAGAAATTAAAGTGAATCGATAAAGTAAATACTTTCAAATTGGATTGTGTCAAATAGGAGCATACATATTCTTTACCCTTTGGTCCAGGCATAAAGAACATTGACTAATCCTATGCTTGGTTACTGAATCTGCGGCTAGGCTGGGAGGATACCGGCTCTCACATCAGAGCTCCTACATTCCCCTCGCCTGAGGGCTAGCATATCCGCTTCAGTACTCAAACAATAGGACCGAATTAGGGATTTTAGTCTGTCACTCTAAAATCTC
>NW_018165708.1:197213-197668 GCF_001263595.1 Phalaenopsis equestris | reverse complement strand
TTCTTTACAGCACACAGAATTCTTCTTCGAAGCGGCAAGGAGGAAGAAATCTCTCACTTTCCCTCCACTCTTACAATCTCTCAAAGAATTCCTCACAATCTAACCCTAAATTAAACTCTTTACACACTACTGGAACCTCCTGGGCACTGTTCCCCCTCTTCAATTTTCAGCCAAAATCTTCTTTTAAAATTGTAGAAGAGTTTTCCCAAGAGTTGTCTAAGCATCCCTTCAAAAATCATCCACATTCAATGCACCTGTTGAGATAACCACCGATCTCGCAGTTGGCGGCCTTGAGGGTGCCATCGACGGGCTTTTAAAATATTTGATCTGAACTCTCGAGAAAATCTCGCCGTCGGCGCCCTAGTTCAAACCTTCATATTTTGGTCATTTTCGCTCCAAATTTACTCTTTTTTGCATCTTTTTGCTCCAATGACCATAATTCATCATGCCTGCAA
>NW_018165708.1:196746-197007 GCF_001263595.1 Phalaenopsis equestris | reverse complement strand
TTCAGAAATACTATAAGTTTGATTTAAGTAAATACCATAGTGAGATTTTCAGAAAAAATTCAAGTAATTAAATTAACTCTGTAGGTACAAGATTAGCTAGTCATCAAGTTTAAGAGTTCTAGTTTTCTATTCATTTTAAGAATGACTATATGTTGTAATATTAAGACATCTAGAATATTCAAATGATAGGAACTTCATGAGAACACTACTAGTAAAAGATGTTAATCCATAAATATAAGTTCGAAATGTATTTAAGTTTTC
>NW_018165708.1:191742-196583 GCF_001263595.1 Phalaenopsis equestris | reverse complement strand
TGAAACTCAAAGCATTCTTTTACCTTATAAATATTTCATAGCTTTTACATCATTGAGCCCCAATCTTTTCTTCTCAAATGAATTTCCAAGATTCTTAATACTTCAAAATATAGTTTCCTTTACTTTAAATAGTTGACTATAGTCTTATTCTTTTATAATAAATATCTAAATCTATAAAATGAATTTTCATTACAAAAATATTCCTTTAAATCTACCTTAATATTTCAATATGTACAATATATAGTTCTCTGAATTAAATTCACTACATAAAATCATATTAGTAATTTTTGAAAATATTTAAATTGAGAACATCTAATAGTTAATCTTTTTCTTCCCTCCCCCAAACTTAAATTTTTTAATATGGCATGATACAGGTGGAAAGAAAAATTCTAAATATAAATCATACCTCAATATTTTAGGCATTTTCATCATTCTGAAATTTTTATTGTCCTTCTCAAAATTTATACTTCACCTGGTCTCTATCATTATGGGCTTTCTATAAATATAAATCATTAGAGAATTTACTGGGTAGTGAAATTTTAAAATAAGTACAAAACTAAACATTATACAAACTCATTATTTCACTAACACATCCACAATACTAAACAAAAATAATTACAATTAAAATGCAAAATAAAAATCACATCACATTACAATTTAACAAATTTCAACTACCACCCCAAACAATTATAACAATAATTAAAAATTATCCAATTGCAACATAAAAATAAAAACAAAAGTACAAACACACAAACATTTATCTCTATTACACAAATTACAAAAATAAAAGTACATTAATTACTATCATATATCAAAATCCCAGGCTATATCTTCGATGTCTAAATGCTTAGAAATTGCCCCAAATCCAAGATCTTCAAGCCCCAGATCGAAATTTTCATTTTTAAGAGGAAGGTGATGATGAATAGTGGGCTTGATATTGACCAAAGGAAAATATGTTGAGATTTTCATACCTATTTTACACTATTTTTTATGATATTGCACTTTTAAAAAAAATGTATTTTTGATGTTTTGTTGCAGGAATGATGAATTAGGGTCATTGGAGCAAAAAGATGCAAAAAGGAGCGAATTTTGAGCGAAAAGGACCAAAATGTGAAGATTTGAACTTGGGTGATGACGTCGAGCCCAACAAAGCATTGAATGAGGACGAATTTTGGAGGGGTGCTTAGGCAACTCTTGGAAAAACTCATCCACATCTTTAAAGAGAAGACTCTGGCTAAAAATAGAAGAGGGATGAGACTCAAAATTGAAGTGTGGAAAAAGTGTAGATTCTAAATTGTGAGGAATTCTTCGAGAGATTGTAATAGTGAAGGGAAAGTGAGAGATTTCTTCCTCCTTGCCGCTTCCAAGAGGAATTGTGTGTGTTGTAAGGAAAGGAAGAGATTCTAAGGAACTTCGAAGAGTTTTCTTGGGGAGAAATTAGAGATAAGTTTATTTATTGTTGTAGTTTGTATGACTTTGATTTTATATATGAATTCCTAGTTTTGTTGTGTTTTCCCCATGAGATCTGAGTAGTTTTTTCTGTCTTTCTCCTTGTCTTGAGATTTGTGAAATGGTGATCTGAATTTGTTGCGCCATGAAAATGTTAAAGAAATTGTAATGATCTTTTAACTTCGATCTTAATTTACTTTCAATCTGGCCAATTGATTTGTTAAAATATGTTGAGTTTACAACTAAAGTTGATTCTCAATATTTCTTATAGCAACACTCTGACTCTTTAATTGATTATCCATTTCTAGCTCCACTTCTTTTAAAAGACAACTTCTTCTCCTTAACTTGTTGATTACTGTTAAATTCAAGAGGATAGGTAGGTCTAAAGTTAGAATTCCCCTAATTGTTCCAATTTTCCAATGAGTTTACTTGATTATTCCCTCATTGTTGACTTCCATCACTAGAATTGTTATTCCAGTTAAAGTTTGGGTGGTTTTTCCAACCTGAGTTATAATAATTAGAATATGGGATTTTAGGTCTATTAATATCATTTACAGCTTCTAATGAAGTTTGAAAATCAAGCATTTGTGATAATGAATTTTCTTCAACAAATTGAGGTGTTTGAGAAAAATTCACTCTAATTTGATCTATTTTCCTAGATAGTGCAGCAAATTGTGAAGCAACCATCGAAATAACATCATTATCATGAATATTGGCTACTTTCAAAAGACCATTGAAAATTATTTGTAGCAATTTCTTCAATTAAAACATAAGCTTCATCAAATGATTTAAACATTAATGAACCTTCAATAACAACAACTATGATAGATCTATGGGATCTAATTAACCCATTATAAAAAGATTAAACAATTAACCAGTCTGGTAAAGCATGATGTGGTCACTTTCTAAGGAGTTCCTCAAATCTTTTCCAAGCTTCATAAATTAACTCATGTTCATGCTGAGTAAAAGAACAAATATCATTTCAAAGTTTAGCAGTTTTTGAAGGCTGAAAATACTTAGCCAGAAATTTTTGTGCCAAATCTCCTGAAGTTATAATAGATTCAGGTGCTAATGAATATAACTACATATTAGTTTTATCTCTTAATGAAAAAGAAAAAAGTCTAAGTCTGACAGTATCATTTGTTACACCATCATATTTAACTGTAGCACACAGTTCTAAAAAACATGCAAAATATAAATTTGGATCCTTATTTGGTGTTCCCCCAAACTGATTGTTTTGTACATTTATATTTTTGCAGGTTTAAGTTCAAATGAGTTAGATGCTACAATAGGAGTTTGAATACTTAAGTGAATTTCATCTCTTGTAGGGTTTACACAATCCCTTAAAGGTTTTTGTAAATTATGATGTTCATTTTCCCCATTTTGAATTTCAATATTATTTTGTGAAGTGTTTGTCATATCTTGAAATTTATGAAGTCTTCCTTGTTTTCAAAATTTTTATATAGTACGTTCTATTTCAGAATTGTGGGGCACTAAACTTTCAGATCTCTAACTACACATACAAATAATAAAATCCAGAAAATAAAATAACACAAAATAAAATAGAATTTTCTTTATTTTAATTCTTCAAAATTTTAATTTTCAAATTTTAATTTTTTTTTTAATTTTTAATAAAATTAAAAGCTACAATGCAAACAAAATTGTAAATCAAAAAGTTTACTTTCCAAATTTAAAAAGTTTTCGTTAGCTATCCCCAACAACGCACCAAAAATTTGAGTCGGCCTGCAATTACGTGTGTTTTTTAATCTCCAAAAATTTGCCAAAAACTTGACTCAAATTTTATACATCGGCTAATATGAATAAATGAAATGATATGAAAAATAAATAATAAAACTTCACATTAGAAATACTACGCAAGCATATGTATCGTTTCAAGTAATATATGATTTTCTTTAAAAACCCCAGTATCGATCCTACAAGGATAGTTGAACTATTTAAATTGTCTTACTAAACTCAAAAGCAAATTCTATTTAAATTGTTGACTTAGATGAAAATAATATGATAACAACTGTTAAAACTAAATTAAAGCAGATAAAAATAACTATAATTAACAACACAATATAAGTAATTCTAACGAGTTTGAATAATATGTAGAGATCTTTCCCTCTGCAATGAGATATTAATTTATATAGGATTTGAATGACTAAAAATATAATGATGTATTGTGACAAATATGTCCATTCCAATTCTTTATCCCCTCTCAGTGCTAGGTAAGAACATTGGTTAATTTAGAGTTTTTCACCAGCTTGTGTAGTAGTGATGAGTAGATTTTGGCCCCTCACCTCAGATTATCCACTGGGCCCTCTGTATAGGACCTACTAGGGACCCCTACAATCCAAACTCTAAACTGAATTTGAAAAAAGAATCTAGTCTGTCACCCTAGAAGCATCAATTCTACACACATCAAAACTTATCTCCTTATCTATTTTCACTCCCCCTTAGGTGATCGCTCTGCCAGAATGAAGTGTGACTCTCATTAGTTGAATGAAATCCCAGCCCTCCCGGGGCTTTATGTTTCTCAACGGATTTTAACGTCACAAGTGATCGAAAAGTCAACGAAGAATCGGAGAAAATGTCATCACAATTTCTAAAAATAAAAAGAAATCTTTAAATCATGCTCATCCCACAAGATTAATTCCCAAGTGCAAGAAGAAAGAAAGAGAACTACTCAGACTTTATGGAGAATAAAACAGAAACAAATTTG
Source organism: Phalaenopsis equestris (assembly GCF_001263595.1). Lineage (NCBI taxonomy): Eukaryota > Viridiplantae > Streptophyta > Magnoliopsida > Asparagales > Orchidaceae > Phalaenopsis > Phalaenopsis equestris. The sequence goes on along the minus strand of NW_018165708.1, from coordinate 192,409 downwards.
TATTAAAATCCAAGTCGTAGAAACAAAAACTTAACACAAATACAAAGTAACTTTTGTCTTCTCCCAACACAAATTCTGGAGTCTCCTTGAAGAAATCTCCAAACTCCTACTCTTACAACACAAAACACACATAAACTCACACTAAAACACAAAAGTGGTACATCTTAAAGCCTTCAAATACTGTCAAATGTGGCGCTATAGAGTCAGGGGGCGATGTTATGGCGTCATACAACTTGCACCGTTTTTGCTCATTTTTCCCTCATTTTCTTTAAATGTCTATTCAATGTACCCTGAAATAAAAATATATAAAATATCTTCCTTTAAAGTGTAATATCACTAAAAATATGCATAAAACAATCATTACATATGCACTAAAAACAAGTAATTTTAAAGTGGATCATTGCTTTCATCAGGATTTGATATGCAACACCAACGCGAAACCAACGTCCTGTGCAACATGTTTATATCACCAAAAAATACAATTTAGTAGGTCCTTATAAACCGATGTATCGAAAAAAAGAGAACTCCTAAGTGCCTTCATTAGGATTTTACATATAACAACGACGAACTGGCTATCCAGAAGGATCCATAAGGTCATATGTTTTATAATGGACCTCACAAATCCAAAATAAATAAATAAATAAATAAAAATAATGTATATATATAA
>NW_018165708.1:186343-191720 GCF_001263595.1 Phalaenopsis equestris | reverse complement strand
ATATATATATAAACTGAATATATATATAAACTGAATAGTAACTGCTCCATATCAAAAATAACTACATGGCGACATATTATTGTTCACAACAAAGAAGGAAAAAGCTATAAAAACAAATAAACGGGGGGAAATAAACCAAGCCATCAAACAATGTCATCATAGAATCATTTTTCCACAGACAAATGTTGATATTAGGGCATAAGAGGAGATAACGGAGTCGAAAGACGAGGACAACTTCGACAAATAAAACGAAAAAATGCGGGTCGTAGGGTCGAACCAACCCCCTGCTATTGTGTTTCATTGAAAACACTCTCCGCAGTTGAGCAAATGCTGAAACAAACAAAAATTAACTATAGTTTGGGGATGTGTCGCAGGTAAACTGCGCCCCCAACGACCCCTTAATCTTCCTCAAATTGTGGTCAAATCATGATAAAGACTTCACTAACTTGCAATAAATTCTTAAATTATTATTTCAATACTCTAAAAATTTTACCTCATTGTCAAATATCCTTTTGATTTTGGTGTGTACCATGCAAATTCTAATTTGAATTATGAATAACCAAACTTTTACATCAATAACCTTAAATGGCTTGAGAGAGAAAGAGAAGGAGAAAAAATTTAGGCTTAAAATTTTATTGATAGAATCATTATGTGTGAACTTAATCGAAGATGAAGGAAGTGTTGAGAAAAAGAAGGGTCGAATAACTTCAAGCACAAAGATTTGCTCATTAATATGTCAATCTTTCTTCAAACTTCAGAGATGTTTCAGCTTAAAAGAGAAAAAATATTGCATCATGACTCCAATAAATTTGTGTCATGACATACGACACTCACAAAAAAAAATCTATTCTTTAAAATATAACGATACGCGACATAATTTGATTGGAGTCCAGATATAATTATTTTTCCTAAAAGAAAAAGACCAGGTGCATATTCTCTAATTTTGAACCTTATACAGCAGTAAAAGTGTAATTTTATAAACCAAATTGTTATGAATTTACAGATTTCTCATAATACGAAGGGCAAAGGGACGGCTAAGATACAGGCATCGAAATTCTCACCTCATCCAATGGCTCCGAGCGAAACTTAGAAGAAAATTCGCCTCATCTTTTTTTAATAAATAAATGGTTGCGCGGTCCTCATACAGGTAGTTATAGACAAATAGCCCTAAAATTGAGCTTTAACTGATCAGGTACAATCCCAATACTATATTTTCAAATCTCGAAGCGTATCCTACGGCAAATAAACACGAAGTTTATTTGTTTGTTGTATGTAACATTCGCTCGCAATCATTTGACATAAATTCTTCTCAACCCCATTCCTCGCCACCGTTCACCAACCCCTTTTCAGCTCAAATTTCCTCTTCTTCGCTTTCAAAACTCATCGAGTCAAGCGAAAAAAATTGGGAAAAAACCCTAGATCTCGAGGAGGGTAAGAGAAGGCGAGTCAAGGGGAAAGGGAGGGAGGGAGAAAGAGAGAGTAGAAAGGGTAAGGGGGTGAACGGATCGGGATCTGCAATGGCATCGCAGAAAGAGCGTGAGAACCATGTCTACGTTGCTAAGCTCGCCGAGCAAGCCGAGCGATACGATGGTGAGTGCTTCTTGCTTTATTTTCGATCTTGGGGATTTGTTAGGTTTTAGTTTGTGATCTAATCTTCTCACTTTTGCTTCCCATTCTGGCCCCAGAGATGGTGGATGCAATGAAGAAGGTGGCGAAGCTCGACGTGGAACTCACGGTGGAGGAGCGTAATCTACTTTCTGTCGGGTACAAGAATGTGATCGGGGCGAGGAGGGCATCCTGGAGGATCCTGTCTTCGATCGAGCAAAAGGAGGAGTCCAAGGGGAACGAGCATCATGTGAAGAAGATTAGGGAGTATAGACACAAGGTGGAATTGGAGCTCTCCAACATATGTAATGACATAATGTCTGTAATTGACGAGCATCTAATTCCTTCGGCTTCTGCTGGGGAGTCCTCCGTGTTCTACCAGAAAATGTAAGATCTTAGCCTACACGCTCCGATCCAGTGGATTCGGGGATTATTTTGGTTATTCGCTTTATTTTTATATTTTACTATGTATCAGGAAGGGTGATTATTATCGCTACCTTGCGGAGTTCAAGATTGGAGTAGACAAGAAAGAAGCCGCTGAACAGTCATTGAAAGCTTATCAGGTTTGGTTTCTATGTTTCTGCCGCATCTGTGTTTCTTGGAGTCAATATCATCATTTGTTTTCTCTTTACCGCTCTACCGAAATATATTCTTGTTGTGCTAAAGAGTTTCTAAGCTCAAGCACGTGCCACCTATGTGTAAGGAAGGCCATATGTCACATTTTGGTTTGAGCATTTATTTCTTCCTTTGAATGGATATCATCTTTGTTTTTTGGTTTTTTGTTTTGGGGGTGGGTGAGCTTTGAGCATGGGACCTTTCTTTGTTTCTCCATCACCAAGTTTGGCCATGCTGAAAAAGCATTTGATGCTTGGCTACCTGAAACTGGTTGGCGCTGGGAAATTGTGTGGACAGATTGATTGATTAAATGATTATTTAGCATGAGTATACAGATAAGTAGAAAATAAGAAAAAAAATATGTAAAAGGTGATGTGATGTATTAAAATGAATAAAGGAAAGAAATAGAAACAATACCAACCTCTAAGTTTCAAATTTTTATTTTTTCCTCGAAGTCTCAGAGAAAAAAAATACTAAGCAATTTAATATTGATTATTGATTCTCCCAAAGGATTATCATTTAATAATAATATTAGAATATAATAAACTGCTCAATTTGGTAGAAAATGAATTCAGTAACCTTGGATAAATTGAAATATGGCTGCAAGAAGTTTGTATGACATAATCTCATTTACAATCCATTATAGTTGCACTTTTAGCAAATTCTAGGACAATGTTGTTCAACAAGTTTATATTGAAGAAGTTATGTAAGATTTTGTCTTTTTGACCTTGAAATACTCCATATCCATGTTTCATTAATCATTTCAATAAGTAAATCTAGTGCATGCACATGATGTTAATCTGAAAATAATTTGTGGTTCTTATTGGCAGTCTCTTGTAGTTTTGGGGTCGAACTCGTGTATAATGAATATGAGATAAATTTTTATTTTCTTAACTTTAACTTTAAACAATAATAGAATCATGCATTAAACTCACAATAGCTATCAATGATTATTAGTATTGTTTAGTTGCTGTTAGATGTTGTGACTCAAACTATGCTTGTCTTGGGTTGAAAAGCACGCAATGCGACATATTTGCTGTTATTTTAATTATGATATTATTTTTAAGGATCTATTTTACTAGAGAAGGGTTTGAGTTGATATGTCCCATTAGTATTGTTCTTTATTATTTTTCATACACATTTATTTATATGTAATTAGTGTTTGCATTTATGTTATATGAGCAGCTAGTCTCTTCTTTTCTGTTTTCTGATATAGTGAATTCTTGTCCTTTGCCTATGATTTCTTACTCATCTTGGGTTTTTCTCATAAATGTACGTGTTTCGTTGTTTGTGTTTTGTTAACTATTTTTTGATATTATTGATACAGTAGCTCTGTCCCAACAAGTTGTTCATGCATGCTGGTAATGCATAGTTTATGCATATTAGGAATGAATAATGCAGCAGAATATGATGGGTGAAGGAATGAAAAATTCCTAAAAGCCTTTATAAGGGATAAAAAATGGAGAATGATGAATGAAGGAATGAAAAATTCCTTTGAAATACATTAGTAACAAATTTTGGTGAACTCTAACTGAAGGAAAAACCGAAAGAAAATTTGAAGTATCATTCATAAGATTCCACAATTTTTTTTCTACGTTCCTTACAAATTCAATAATATCAGGGATATACATTTGATTTGTGATGAATAATGCAGCAGAATATGATGGATGAAGGAAAGCAAAAGCCTTTATGAGGGATACAAAATGGAGAATGATGACTGAAGGAATAAAAAATTCACATAAATTGCATAAGTAACAAATTTAGGTGAACTCTAACTGAAGGAAAAACTGACAAAACAAAAAATAGAAGTATAGTTTCATAAGATTCTACAATTTTTTTTCCTATGATACTTGCAAATTCAATAATATTAGGGATATATTCAGATTATTGGAGTTTCTATGAAATGTTGATATGTTTAAACTCAAGCTTAAGTGAAGATCATAATCAGCTTGAAATTTCATTTTACGTGGGATATCCATTTTTTTATTTAGGTTCAATGTTGATTGTAGATTGTAATTTAGGATGTTAGTATTATTTTTAACATTAGAGATGATCATGATATATAGGTTTTCAAATAGAAGTTAATATAGCATCAGATTCAATGTCAAATAGAGCCATTTTCTATTCACTGAATTTCATCTAGATATGATTTAATATTTTTTGAAGGTTCATTATATTTCATAGATTATAATCGTTAGTGAGATCAAATTGGACATCATGTCATACTAATGTGGGTGATCTTTTAACAAGTTGTAGCTTTGATGTTGAGGATCTTCCATTAGAGATGAAAGTTAGACTTGCAGGGTTCCAAGTATGAGGCAACTATATTGTTTTATTTACTTGAGTGCTCCATGTAAAGCTTCATTTGTTAACCTTATGATTTTTATAAGCTAATTCATATATCATGTCTCGTGTAGTTATTTATGATGCATAATATAATGATCATATAATCTCTTGGGAGATGCATAGTGAATATTTCTTCAAAGCTTCATTAATTACATTTATCTTTTTTTAGGTTATTCTATACAACCGATCCTTATTTAAACGAAATTGAAAGTCTTCTTTTTTATATTTTTATTTCATATTAGTTCATTAGACTACAAGTTATTATCAAAAGTTGCCAAACAACAGATTTAGTACAAGCTATCATATGTTTGCTTAATTTTATTATTGGAGAGTTAGTTATGCTGCAAGCCTGCAACTCTTTAGCAAGTTTCAAACTTGTCATTTCTGTTTAACAAGGCCTTAAAATTATTAGGTAATCTTCTTTGTTTTCATGTTGGTTTCGGTAATTGTTTAAAATTCCTCAAGGCTCAACGCACAATAATGTTTATGTTAAGCGCCTTAATGCTTATGCTTCACAGTCGGAAAAAGTTGTGTACTCCTGAATTGTTTGGGGTGTGCAATGAGCTATGCATTGTGGTGCGTTCAATAGGACATACACCTCTATTTTAGGGGTTTTATTTAATAATGCTAAGCCCAAATGGCATTATGAGTTACACAATGAAGATTTTGATGTTTTAATGAAGGAACATGAAAAAAAAGGTCGGGAAGAGAATGTTGAAAATGTTAGCCTAAAGTTTATGTAACATAAATTATAAAATGTTAGTATAGTCATTATTTAAATAATATTCTCATTGGATTTTATTGATTAGGG
>NW_018165708.1:174577-186321 GCF_001263595.1 Phalaenopsis equestris | reverse complement strand
AAAGAGACTATGATTGAGAGGATGATGAAAAAAATTGGAAGAATCTTTGATGCAAGTGAGAATGAGTGAGGCAATTAACTATTATAATGATTTTGTGAAAACCCTCTAAATGATAGGAACTAGTGTGATTGCTGAATTTGAAGTTTGAATTCATTACTAGTTTATTTGAGGTGCATCTTATAGGCATACACCTCTATTTTAGGGTTTTTATATAATAACCTAAAGCCCAAGTGGCATTATGAGTTACACAATGAAGATTTTAATGTTTTGATGAAGGAACATGAACCAAAAAGTCGGCAAGAGAATGTTGAAAATTTTAGCTTAAAGTTTATGTAATATAAATTTTAAAATGTTAATGTAGGTGCTGTTTTAAATAATATTCTCATTAGATTTTATTGATTTGGGAAAGAGAAGATGATTGAGATTAAGGATGATGACAAAAATTTGGAAGAATCTTTGATACAAGTGAGGATAAGTGAGGCAAGAAAGCAATTAACTATGATAATGATTCTATGAAAACCCTCCAAGGGTTCGTTTGGGATAGCTTTCCGATTGCTTTGCTTTTCAGACCGCAGTCACAGTTCCGTTTGGGGAATTGCTTTTTGCTGCTTTCTAGAAATTTCTATGGTAGAAAATTGATTTTTTCAACCCGACCTGTTAAAGTGTGGTGGCTACTAGAAAGCTGTGATTTGACTTTTTGAAAATAAATTTGTAATAATCACTACAGTTTTTTGAACATCAACTTCTTTTGTAGCAGCTTCATAACAACTTTTTCAAACAGTTGCAGCTACGCTAAACAGACCCTAAATGATAAGAACTAATGCGATTTTTGGATTTGATGTTTGAAGTCATTACTAGTTTATCTTAGGACATCTTATTTGTTTACTTTAGACTTCGTTTATGTTTACTTGTTTATCTTAGTCTTCTTTTTATTGACCATTTATATGACTTCTTATAATTTTACTTTGACACTTTTGAATTACTCTTAAACGCTTTCTTGGGAGAAAACCAAAATCAAAATTTTATGATATTTATTGTTGAGTTCTTAAGAGGGTTGCTCTGAAGTATTTCCTTACCATATGTTGGTTAATTTAATGATTTAACTTATTGGATAGACATTAATGATCTGTTTGGGGCAGCTGTTGATTATTTATAATCTGCTGATAAACAGATTATTCTGATAATTTGATAATCTGCAGATTATCAGAATAATTTGTTGGCTCAGAATAATTTGGCTTGCTGTTTGGGGCAGCTTATTCAGAATAACTTATTGGTGGTTATGGTTGTATAAATGACATTCCCGCATCTGTTTGGTAAAACTGTTTGGGACATGTTATTCAGAATAGCTTATTGGTAATACGAGAACATATAGTGCAGAAGCATACAATCATCACAGATCAGTTCCAAAAGATTGCATCTAGTTTTCACATTCTCGTGAGTACCAGAAGAAATAAAAAAAAAGGATAAAAACAAGTACAACTACAATGAGAAATATTAAAATATTCAATTTCAAACTCTGACTACGTTTGTCCTCATCTCAGCTGCTCTATCAACCTGAGAAAACATCAGATTCCCACAACTGCTGACAGTGTAACATGTGGGACTGTAAGCCCACTGAAAGAAGTCACAACGAGCTGAAACAACCTTGGCACAACCGTAGAACTACCTCTCAAAGCTATGAGACTGACCCGACGTTAGCAACAGAGACAGTAGTTTACAATAACATAAAATACCTCTGTTTGTAACTCATATCCTAGAAGTCATGTTTGTATAACTGCGAAAAAAATAAAAAAAAACGACGAATGTCAGAACTTATCTCAGAACTTATCCAAAAAAAAAAAACACATAAAAATTGATCTACATATATACGAAGAGAAGAAAGACTTGCTGGATTAGCTGTCATATATAGTATTTGCTATAGACTCCTTCAGAGCAGCCATCTCAGCCACACCCTCCGCGCATGAACTTCAAATTCATTAAATTCATTCTCATCCTCAGGAACTGAAGGCCAGATCATTATTTCTGATGGTTCTTCATAGACAGTCATCTCTTCGTTATCAGCCATATTAAAGTCTGTATCTGAACGTGAAGGGTGTCGCCGTATGAAGTTATGAAGTGTGATTGTTGCCACCATAATATGCACCTGCTTCTGAAATGGATATGACGACATATCACGTAGGATGACTCATTTCTTCTTCCAAACCCCAAACGTTCTTTCAATTACCTCACGTAAAGAGGAGTTGCGTTTGTTAAATATTTCTTTCCTACCACAAATAGTGTCACTTGCTCAAAATCAGGAATATGATACATAATGTCTAGATATGACTTCAGATAGCCCCTCTTCATAGGGTATCCAACATCAACCAAATAGTATTTTCCTGTTATGGAAGATATTGTTATTTGGAATAAATACCTATAACTTAGAATTATATAAATCAAAACATACCTGAAGGCGGATGAGGAAAATCCTACGATCTATTTCTCGTAGCATAGGCGAAAATTCGACTATCATCTGCACTCCCTTCCCAGCTCGCCATAGCATATGTGAAACACATGTTGAAGTCACATACGGCCATGACATTTTGAATAGTCGAACCACTTCGACCAATGCAAGCCACCTTGTCCTGGCTGGGTATTCGGACATCAACGTGAGTACCGTCAATTGCACCTATGCAGTTCTGTTTTACAAGGTTAGAAAATATTTATATGTTGTTATGAAAGTAAATAAAAGAAAAGTAAATATGAAAGTAAATAAAAGAATGGTTACCTTAAAGGCATGTAACGGGGATCAACTGTGATTTGTCCTGGAGTACTAGCAAATGATAGATCCTCTGGCCTGATGATTTTAGCGGCTAAGCTAACAAGTGTCTGTATGCCTTTGGAAAAATAACGACTTATTGTCTCTGATGAATACTGAAATCTCTCCATAACACCTTTAATTGATTCATTCTGTGACAGAATATATAGTGTTATAGCCAATACTTCCCTTCTCGTCGTTCTCGAAGAACCTTGGAGTTCGTGATTGAGGGATAACTCGTGCAAGAGATCCATAAAATCGGTACTATCATTTGAAATATGTTACTGAACCTAATAGGATGTCCAGAAAGCATTTCGCCAACCCATTTATCCCCAACAAAGGTAGAAGTCATTCGGGGTATACGAACACTGCTTGATCGGTAATACTCCAACAGTAATATGGCAATAGCTGCAGCCCATGTCGTTCTCTTACGACGTTCATGTTGTGGATCCATCCTAAAGGAATAAAGATCTCGGTTATTTCATCAATAATTAATCAATACAGCGAGCGAGAAATAAATAATGAGAACTCTCAGCTAGTAAGAAAAAAAAATGTAGAGCTCTACTGATATGCATTTAGGAATCAAGTAAAAGTACATTTTAAAAAAGAAACACAACTCCAAGTAACAGATGAGTTCAAACTTTGAAGAGTGCATAATACATTTCTTGAAAACACAAAAACTCAATCATTTACAATAACACGTAAATATTCGACTCGTAACTCTGGTTCCATTGCCATAAATGTGTGCCTACGTGTTGGATCCTCAAGTTTTATCATGCATATTGCATGAAAGTACTTATCCGCTACAACTTCAGGGATGGTTTTCAAAGTGCGAAGACAATTGAAGATAGTGTTGTACGGTTGTGGAGCAGGCGGTGGTGCTCCAAAAGCATCTTTGAGTCTGTCAAATGAAGTTTTCACAAAAGTATCATTTTCTTTCTTTCTTCTTCCTAGCCTAGGCCTCTTCATCTGTGAGCTAGATCCTCCTATCTCCCTCTGGTTAACGCTGTGTATTTCTTTTTCAACTGCCACCGACTCTGGTGGAATATCATCGGGTATTCCTGCAAACCCCGTCTCACAAGGGCTAAATGCATAATTTCTCGTTGCCACAACCCCCTTGAACATTATGTCAAGTTTATCTTCAAGATCCGGGTCAATTTCGCTCTGCTTGTATTTTTTGCTGTCGGCATTGCCTATAACATTACACTGAGGAGGGGATTTAGTGGGATAATTGTTTAAAATGAAAATATTTATAATTAACAAAAAAATGACAATTTTACCTCTAATTTATCGGCCCACCATGCATCTGGAGCATTAATTGTCCGTTTGATTGGATCCCAGCCCAACCCCTTGGATCCACGTTTCAGCTCCTTCCAAATTTTCCACTCCTACTTTAATTGATCCCATTTATTTTTAAACTTAAGTCTGTCATAATCTCTTCCAGTCAATTCTTTATACCTATTAGATATATTATGCCAACCTTTTTTGTTTAAATAGGTGGTTGGTCTATTCCCGATCTTAATCTCGGTGATACAGAGGTTGCAGAAAACATTTGTAACTTCCTTATCCCACATCGCTGAGGGACCACCTTTACTTGTCTTAGACATTGTGGAACTATATGAAGAATTGCATATTGTGTAAAGAAATTCATTTTGTAACTAAACTCATAGGCAAATTATTCAAATGCAATTATTCAAATGCACCAACAAGAGAAGAAACACAGACACCTTTAAAAAAGTAAACCTACATCCACAAAATGAGCATACATCCACAACGGATTCAACTGAAGTAACAGGTAAATCTCAAAATGAACGAACAACAGTGTTGAAATTTGCTCACAGCAGAAAAATAAAAAATAACAACACAAATGAATTATGTGGTTCGGTCAAAGACCTACATCCACAGTAAGGCATCGAACATGTTTTATTATGAAATTGTGTAAGGTTACATAGCTATGCTTCTCAATGGAGAACACTACGACTAAAGTATATGTCTAGCAATAAAGCAATAGACATCTTTCATATGCATAGCAATGATTCTCGATACACATCTTATATTTGATACAGATGGCGTGAAAATAAAGCAATACACATCAAATTTGATATAAACCTTCTCATATATGGCGTGGAACCCAATTCCACCGGAAGCAGTTGTCGAAAAAGCTCTAAAATATAAGCATTGTATCTCTTTATCTAAAATATTAGGAAATGCCGAAATATCTCTAATGACATAAACTTTCTCATATGAGCATTGTATCTCCTCATAGGAAATGTCGAAATATATAACAACTGAATCTCTAAAGACCAATACAACATATAATCATTGTATCTCCAGTCTACCCTCGGCATCAAAGGAAGCCCGTAAACCCCATCAACAATGATATATCATCTAACTAAAGAGTGGATCAGTATTTGCACATTCAAACAAATGCCCCTAAACCCCATAACTGAGCAACATTCAAAAAAATGCTCCATGATATATCATCTAACTAAAGAGTGGAATGTATGTAAATGCATTGCAAATAAATTCCACAATGAATTCATAATATTTTGCTAATAGTGATCAGTTGCAATCAGGAACAGGAACGTTTCTTCTCTGCAAATAAGAAGAATTCAAAATTTTTCATCCGTTGCAATCAGAAATAAACCCTAAGCATTCCAAACACTCTTGAATAATTTTTCAACTCCAAGATATCCAAACATGGAGTTTTAACACAAGAATAGGAATAAGAAAATTCTTCAAATGACATCCTAACGCATATAAGCACATTCCAACATTTCGAACCAAAGTTTTCATACATGAACAGGGATGGGATGAACAATATAAAAGGGGCAGTGGAACATAGATCCAATGCATTCAAGGGATTTGCTCATCTACCATTCTTGCGATATTACCAAAAAAAAAAAAATCACAGAAAACCCTCAAAAAAACCCTCAGATCCATTTTTATCAATGCATTCCCAAATAATCCAACAAAGACATCCTCAAGAAAACCCTTTAAGAAAATCGAATCTTGCAAAAAAAGCAAAGACAATCAAATCGAGCCACATAAAACCAACCAGAGAAGATCGAGCCATAAAACCAACCAGAAAGGATAGCGACACATAGATCTCACCAGAAGAATCGATGTTTACGAAGGATAAGATCGGGAAAAGAGATGGTGAGGGAGAGCGCGAGAGAGATCTTGCAGTGGCACGGGAGGAATTCAAGCCCTAAACACCAGTCGCGAACGTCGAACGCACAGGGAGCCCCGCGTGCGATCTGTAGAAGGAAATAATATACACGATTTTCGTCGTTTTGGTAATGCGGGGCTAACGTCCTAACCAAACACTACGGCGGCGTTTTCAAAACGCCGCTGCACCAAAATAAGCTGCCCCGAACGGGCCCTAAAATGCATTGAGGCTTATGAGTTGCCTTATAAAAAAAAATTGCCTTGATATTTTCTTGCAGAAATTTGAGCCTTATTTTTGGTAATTGATTGGGCATGATTTACCCAATTATGAATTTTGAATGTGTACTAATTTTTAGATCCGAATATGCATTCTGGAAATTGGCTGTGCTCTACTCGGCATCACAAGGCTAATAGATTTGGGGAGAAGGGGTAGAAGATGGATTGCATCTTTGCATTATCTCTTGTTAACAATTATAAAACAAAAAATAGTGCAAACTCTTAGCTTGAATGGAAGTCAAGATTACCCCCTATAATTTTTTTGCCCAAGCTTTAAACCTATGTGCATGGAGCTAGACCCATTATTTATAAGCAAGAGCTAAGATTGCTGTTGATGGATTTGAACTGCCATGGGAACACTTGTCACCTGCATAGCTGCCATGAAGGGGGAATTTCTTTGATGACTATTGTAATAAGAGGTTAGGGAGTGGTTACTGTTGAGGGTTTGTTTTATTGGCATGACTTTCGCGTGTTGACTGATCTGTTTGATTTATTGGACATTGCAAATCAAGTATTATTGGAGAAGATTTTATTTTATTTTATTTGTTGGATGACAAGCTTCAATAACACAAAACAACACATTCCAAATACATTAAGATAAGCATCTACTATTCGAGAGGTAGGCGATCTCTCCCAAACCCTAACACTTACAAATCGAGAGGTAGGCGATCTCTCTAAACCCTAACCTGAGGACTCATGACAACAATCACATAGCATAAGCCTAATCCTATTAAGCCCTATTTATATCAAGCCTCTATCAGTTCCTACATACTGTTGATCATCATTTTATAGATGCTTTTGATTACTTGTTTTTTGAAACTTGGCAGTTTCAATGTGGTTCAAGCTGCCTAGGTGACATTGTTCGAGTAAAGTTTGCTAAGTTTATGTAATTGAAATAGACATAGTGCATCTTACAAGACATATATGGCTGTGCAATATGATAATATGATGGTTCAATATTAAACACTTTTGTTGAGATAGAAACGTTGAGTTTGGCTTTATATAATGATGATGCAAGTAGGCATGGAATTGTAACTTATCTGCAATGTTCTTAACAAGACAAGTTGCTAATGTGCATACTCAATCTAATTTTTTTTAAATATTGAGTCGGGAGATGAGGTTATAGTGAACTCAGTAATAATTTGAGTTCATATCCTGTCGTTCCCAAAAAGCATCAACCTCTCTATGTTGAATTGATACTCTTGTAAGTAAAACAAAGCAATTAAACCTTGTGGTTGAACTCAAATTATTGCAGTGGAGTTCCCTATAAGCATGGTTCTCATGGATGGATCTATCAATCAACACAGTTTTTTATTCAAGTTCTCAAGTAAAAGTCAAGTAGTTTAATTTTGGAATGTAATTTAACTTCATGCAAAATTAAAATCACTATGCGTAGAATCTCTCATGCTGAAGAATGGTTATATGAACAGCATGCTATCTTGCAGATGCAGAGTTGGGTGGATTGGTCAAATTGATTTGGTTAAAGCCAAATTTGGTTTAGTATTATCTTTTCTCTCTCTCTCTCTCTCTATGCTTAAGTAATAGAAATTCCTCTATTATTATGCAGAAAATGTAGGGAGTCTTTGGAAGTTTTTGGGGGGTACAACTTTAATTTGGGTTATAGATATTCATGTGTGGGTAAAGGTTTTGTAATGGAGGTAAGTTGCAATGAGAAAGATAAAAAGATTGTGTAACAAAGCGTTACTTTTTAAATAACTTTGAGATGCTTTGCTTCAAATAGTAGGAATAGTGCTTCACATAAATGGCATAAGGCTATCTTGACCAAAGTTTTTCTCGGCAGCAAATCATATATTTTATTCTGCAGAAGTTTGCTCAAAATGACTTGAAACTGTTGTTTGCATTAACTTCTTGTAATCTAATGATAATCTTAGTACTAAGGTAGTTTTACACCGAAGAGCGGGTAATGCATGAAACAATAATCTAATAAAGTGAAATGCATAAAGATTGCAGTGGCTTAATCTACTAATTATTTGATGTAAATGTGGTTTAACTTATGGTGGATAATGATGAATGCTTTCTATTTCCTTTATACCAATTTGATGGCTTATAATATTTAATTTCCATATTTGGAGTTGGCCCCATTGGTCCCAAATCAAAGTTTTTCATATTTTTATTGGTCAACACATTAATGCATTGCATGGATACATGATATGGAATTATTCCAACAAGTGGAATCTATTGCTTTGATGTATATATAATATGCTTTGTAGTTCAAATTTAGAGTCTCATGACAGAACGTCATCTCTTTAATTGGGTTGACATTTTGGTTTGCTTATTAGTGGAGTCAATTTCTCCAGGGCTTTTAGCATCGCGAGGCTGGTTAATATGGTTAGGTTATGGATCATTGGTGTCACTTGATTGCCATGGACTTATTTTAATGGGTGGATCACTCTAACCATGATCATTGTAGTCCATTCGTCGACCAATACTTTTGGTGATCAACATCAAAGAGTTTGTGAGAAATATTGTTATTATTATTATAATGATTATTATAGTAATAATAATAATTATTATTATAGTAAGAGTTTATAGAATTTTTTTTACTCTTGCCATATTTGCATTTTAAATCAAATTATTAAGATTGAGAACTGAAGTTACCTAGATCTACAATGACAAAACTAGAATCAATTCTAAGAAAATAAGTCAATATTTCAATTTTGCCATATTTGCATTTTAAATCAATATTTCAATCTTGCCATATTTGCATTTTAAATCAAACTATTAAGATTGAGAACTGAAGTTACCTAGATCTACAATGACAAAACTAGAATCAATTCTAAGAAAATAAATCAATATTTGAATTTTGCAAATGATAAAATATTATGATTGAGCCCAGGGCGATTTACATGCATAGCACCCAAAACTTATTCATTTGCATATCCAACACCCTAAACTTTTAAAATACGTAAACTAGCACTTCATCTCTCTCGACGTTATACCTCCTCTCGTTTCGGTGAGTCATTGCCGACTGCATCTCAGACCTTTCTCTGTCTTTGGGGATTTTGACTCTCCTGAAAGGCAATGACATACTCGTAGTCGCCGAGGCTAGTTTCCTTAGTTGCATGTGAGTTGGCTTTGTCCGCTCCAACCATCGCGTCCTCCTCCATCTCCTTCTCCCTGGTTGCAGACTTTTTTTTTTTTGTTGTAAGCATTGTTATATATCTTGTATTTGGATGTCGATGTATGCAATTGGATGAGTACATTTCATGAGACTGAGATATGCATTAGAAGAACAGAGAAATTTTAAAGAACTAGGTTTGAAACTCTGAGATTCCCAACCATGCGAGAAGCGAAAATATTTGAGACGGATTAGTGATTCAATTTCAAAATATAATAAATGTTAACTAATAAATCAGGTGTTTTGACCTAAATTTTCTCTTGAGAAAGGTTTCTGCATCTGTTTCAAAGACAATCACATGCAATTCGGCAGGCAGTGAGCCGACGCCGAGGTGGTCTAAATACTCTTCGATACCAAGGTGAATTCATTCGGTTGGTATTTGGGTAAGGAGAGGTGGCGGTGGAGGGTGGCTACATGCTGGAGGTCCTGAGTGCAATGAAGAACAGGTGTGAATTTGAGATTATTTAGAATTTTAGGGCGCTCGATATGTAAATATAGTGTTTTGGCACTGGATATTTAAATAAGCAAGTTTTGTGTGCGATGTATAGAAATCTCCCTTTCCCAATTGTAGTGTGATTTTGGCAAGCGTGGGCAAGGACTGATCTCTTAAGTAGAATGCCACAGCTTAACCAGATTGGTTAAATGTAAGCAAGGGTTAGAAAACCACAAATGATATTCTTGTGATGAAAAGTAAGAAGGGTTGATTGGGTTTTAAACCTAAGATTAGATTTGTCAAATGAAATTTAGAAACTATGAATGGAATAATAAAAGAATTGATGGATGCTGTGATAAGATAAAAAATATATATTACTTATTTACAGGTAACCGAGTGGAAAAAAGAAAAATCCAAGGATATTGTGGAATTATTATGTTGCAAAATGTTAGCATTTGGTGTGGTTGGGCTTTTAGTGGACAGAGATTGAAATATAAAGTTGTTGAGTTAGTAAAATTAGTTATAGGGTGATTACTATTAAAATAATTAGAATAAGGAAATTATGCATGCGGTTGATGCTTATGCTCTCAAGTTGATTTAGAAGATAATTTCAAAATAAAGTTTGGAAGAAATGAATAAAGGTCATATTTATTATGAAAAGGTTGGATAGGATGCCATTGTTAAATGATGTTTTTATGGCGAAGAGTAATTAAGAAATTATGAATAAGAAATTATGAATGTGGTTAGTACTTATGTTTCTCAAGATTATTTAGAAGATAATTTCAAAACAAAAGTTTGGAAAGAAAAAATGAAGGCTATATTTATTGTGAAAATGTTGGATAGGATATCACTGTTAAATGATGTTTTTATGGCGAAGAGTAATTAAAAATTGGTCTAAATTTGATAGATGGAATTTTGGGAATTTTGAAGGGAAAAATAGGTGAGATGACGGGCTCATATTATAAGAAAAAAATTAATATTACTTGGTCACAAGTTACTAAATTGAAAGGAGAAAAACCTACAAATACTTGGGAATTTTAAAAATTACTATATGCAGCAAATGTTGACAGTTATAATGTGTTCAAGTTAGTAATAGATAAAGGGTTGAAATATAAAACTATTGAGGTTAATAAAGTCTTAAGTGTGATTTTATTATGATAATTATCAATGTGGAAACTATGAATTTGGTTAGTGCTTCTGCTCTTCAAATTGAATTAACAGATAATTTAAAAATAAAATTTTGGAATAAATGATTAAAACTACTGCACACATATTTGTTGAAGAAAGGATAGTTATTGGACATGATTTAAATGTGGATAAAAGTTCCAGTAGATGAGATATTAGAGGATTCATGGTCATGAGCAATAGGAGAAAAAACTTGTTTTCACAATGTCTTATTATGAGGCAACTGTGAAAAAAATATTTCAAAAAAGAAAAAAAAACACTATTTCTTACAAAGAGTAGTTATGAATCACAAATATATTTCATCTTATTTTGAAAGAAAGAAAAATTCTTACCATGAGTGTAAGTTCGTTCTTGGAGAGTCTAACCACAACATATAGGACTGTTATATATATATATTATGTATTAAAAGATTAACCAGAGGCTATTATACGAGCCTCTCGACTAATCTCATGTGCCTAGAATTCCATTCCACACATAGGCAAAATTGATTCTGCAAACCAAAGAGTCACAGTAGGGCTGCGCGAGCACACACACTCACAAAAAAAAGGTAATAATAATAATATATATATATATATATATACATATATATATTGTATATATATATATATATACACATACATGCATACATATACATCCATATATAGATATGTAGATATGTATGTATATATGCATGTATGTATATTATGTATTAAAAGATTGACCAGAGGCTATTATGCGAGCCTCTCAACTAATCTCATGTGCCT
>NW_018165708.1:169577-172077 GCF_001263595.1 Phalaenopsis equestris | reverse complement strand
TATATACATGCATGCATCTATACATATAGATACATAAATACATGCATGTATATATGTATCTATATGTATATATGCATGCATGTATATATGTATCTATATACATGCATGCATCTATACATATAGATACATAAATACATGCATGTATATATGTATCTATATGTATATATGCATGCATGTATATATGTATCTATATACATGCATGCATCTATACATATAGATACATAAATACATGCATGTATATATGTATCTATATGTATATATGCATGCATGTATATATGTATCTATATACATGCATGCATCTATACATATAGATACATAAATACATGCATGTATATATGTATCTATATGTATATATGCATGCATGTATATATGTATCTATATACATGCATGCATCTATACATATAGATACATAAATACATGCATGTATATATGTATCTATATGTATATATGCATGCATGTATATATGTATCTATATACATGCATGCATCTATACATATAGATACATAAATACATGCATGTATATATGTATCTATATGTATATATGCATGCATGTATATATGTATCTATATACATGCATGCATCTATACATATAGATACATAAATACATGCATGTATATATGTATCTATATGTATATATGCATGCATGTATATATGTATCTATATACATGCATGCATCTATACATATAGATACATAAATACATGCATGTATATATGTATCTATATGTATATATGCATGCATGTATATATGTATCTATATACATGCATGCATCTATACATATAGATACATAAATACATGCATGTATATATGTATCTATATGTATATATGCATGCATGTATATATGTATCTATATACATGCATGCATCTATACATATAGATACATAAATACATGCATGTATATATGTATCTATATGTATATATGCATGCATGTATATATGTATCTATATACATGCATGCATCTATACATATAGATACATAAATACATGCATGTATATATGTATCTATATGTATATATGCATGCATGTATATATGTATCTATATACATGCATGCATCTATACATATAGATACATAAATACATGCATGTATATATGTTGCATGTATGTATCTATATATGCATGGATGTATGTATGAATATATGTATCTATATGTATGCATGCATGTCTATATGTATCTATATACATGCATGCATCTATACATATAGATACATAAATACATGCATGTATATATGTATCTATATGTATATATGCATGCATGTATATATGTATCTATATACATGCATGCATCTATACATACAGATACATATATACATGCATGTATATATGTATCTATATGTATATATGCATGAATGTATATATCTGTGTATATATGTGTGTGCGTGCATGTGTATATATATAAAATCATAATTAAAGGAAATGGTCTTATGCGAAGGTTGTGAAATTTGAAAAGGTGAGAATTTATTAATCTTTTAAGATAGATTGCTTAGAGAACTGACTTGAAATTTTTTAATTTTATCAAAGTAGATGTTGGATAAGCTAAATAATTCTATGAAGGGGATTGTTGGAAAATTTTGAGGAGAGTCTAGAAATATATCAAATAATAAAATGAAGACTTTATGTAATAATGAGGTATAAAAGGTTATTTTAAGAAAAAAGAGGTGCAATTTATAATATGATCAAAATTGAGTACTATTGAGGCCTGTAATGACTGCATGAAGGTTAAAAGTTTTGCAAAGGATGCACTATCGTTTTTTTGATAATTTATATAATAAACATGGCATTAATAAAGTTAAAAAAGGAGATTGATAGAATTACAAAAGTTATAAGAATGTTTCGATCAAGTTTGATATATTAATAGTGAATACACTGTATGATTTTGTTCTTAGGTGAATAAATCAATTAGATATAAAAATATCTGTTTAAGAATTTGTTACAAGAGAAATTTAATGAACAAATTACTTTGGAATAACATAGGCAACATTACATTGAAGCACAAAATAAATTGACCTAAAAAATGAGTTATCTTTAAAAGAACATTCACAAAGTCTAGCTTCTAGGTCCAAATGAGATACTTTGAGATTTGGAGAGTTAATGAGGATTATTATAGGAATTTAGTTAACAAATATTTTTCAATAAAATTTTCAAGGTAAAGAGAAGGTTAATGCTCGGCGGAGAAGCATTTTCCTAACTAGGAAAAAATGTCGAAGTGATCGTGATTGTTTATAATGAAGTTCAATTTATAACTTATGAAAAGTTGCTATGCGAGTAAGTAATATGAAATGTAGATTTGGAAAATTGCATCAATTTTGGAGACTAATATAATTTTTTGCTAGGATGATTTATTATGGAAATAAGTGTTTTGATATGTAAAATATAGAGAATAAATAATCTTCATATGATTTTTTTTGTCCTTAAGAAGACATGATTGAGTTCCACTAGATTTGATTTAGTGTGCTTTATTGAAAAATAAGTTGTTAATAAATTATATATATAGCGGGTAATGCA
>NW_018165708.1:140414-169567 GCF_001263595.1 Phalaenopsis equestris | reverse complement strand
TATATATATATATATATATACACATATATACATACATATACACGCATACACACGCATACACACGCATACACAGACACATACATATACATATACATATCATGGATAATTGTCTAGTAATAGGAGTAATTGTAAGTCCTTAATAATGTGTGATCTCAATCTTTGTTTTGCCAATTCTATATTTTCTATCTTCTTGATATTAACTTTATCGATTTATTTATTTTTCTTACTACAATGGATGTTTTTCCAATTAGAATTATATAATATGCAAAAATCACACACTAAAGAACATTGCTTTGAATATATTTTATAATTATCTCAATAACCAATTTGAAAATATATGGAGTTGATGTAAATGTGCTATAATTAATAACTTTTCGGTCACTTCACAGTTAAAGCCTATTATTAGTCAGTGTGCCATCATAGATATCTTTGCTCCATATATTTCGCTGCTTGTTAATTTTAACACAAATCATTTGCATAATGAATCTTTCGAACATGAAATCCAGTTGGTTCTCTGACAGTGACATAAAATATTTTTACCGTTTATTTTATTCATTTCTCCCATTGTTTCATTGTATGATTTATAAGTTTGCTTTTTCTCCCTTTACTTTTTTAATATTGGTTAAAAAAAATGCTATGTTCAATATATTTTACATCCCTTTATTTAGCCTTCAATCTCATATTGAATTGTTAACCAAATTATTATAATAGGTTCAATAATTATATAAATCTCGACTAAAATCTTATATGGATCTACAGCATTATCTTTATGCATGTGTTTGTAGATATTGTCACACAAAATAATATCTTTCTTAAATTCTGATTTAGTAATTTCCCCGAGTAACATTATCACTTTTTTGGTATCTTCATCTTTAATCAAGAATCTATTGCCATTATTTCTAATGCATATACCTCAACCAAAATCTTTACATTGCTTAACCCTTGCCTTAGCTATTCTATATACTCATTTCCTTTTTTGTACCATGCCTATTTTATACACTTCTTACTTGTGCAATAATGCCTATTACATAAATCTTTAAGTTGTAGCTTTTGTTTTACTCACTAAATTTGTTGATAGACTTGATAGTTTTACCATTGCAAACCTCAGCAGTATTCAATTTTTGTCAATTTTTGAAAATGCATTCTTTTCTATAATAATAATTATTTGCACCTTCTAATTTCACATCCAAGTCTCCTTATTTATTAAGAATTAAAAATCATATATGTTGTTTTTACTCGCGACATTTTGTTTTCATTACCATTTTAATTTTTAATTTTTTAGCATTTAACATTGGTAAGGAGTGTTTGCTGATGGCTGCTTCTATAATTTTCTTATGTTTGCATACATTATTTAGAAAATCCTAGAAGTATCATCTCGCACTGTAATTATGTCTTTTATTATTTTGCATGCCACATAGTTTGTAGCTTTATTTTTCATACTATATTTATATCTTTATACAAACAATACCATATTTAGCATAAGATATATTTTGCTTATATTTGATAATAAATCGCATCCTTCTTCACTTTATGAAGAAATTTGTGTTTAGCTGTCATTTGGACAACATTATGAATTCTTGTTTGGCTTTCCTATTCTACTGATTTTGTTGCAAGCAAAGATAATCATGAACTTAGTCGGCATATGAATATTTCGGATGGATAACAACTTAGAGATCCACAACAATCAGATTATGCTGAGGTTTTTATATTTTTCTCTTGTGAGGGCACGAGCCATGATTTGCTTTTGGCATACTAGAGGAATTCTCGATTTTAATCAGAAAACAACTGTCAACTTTGATGTTGGTGAAGATTTACTTTCACTCATCCTATAAATCTTGTAAAAGGTTAGGTTGATAGCATACAATACAAGTTGGTCCATAAAAGCCTCATCCTCTTGCATGTGGTAGCTCTTAATGGACTCATCTTTGTTTCTATGATTTTCCCATGGAGAAAATGTCAAATTTGGAGCTTACTTGATTTGCATACCCATGGTCACTTTGGGGAAGAGAAACATCGTTGACACGACTTGTTTATTTTTTTTAGGTAGACCAAGCACTGAGTATGGCACTATGCCGTGGCATGTGTAGTGGCACATTCTCACGTTGGCAAGTGTAGTGCATTGCTGCATTGCTGAGATATAAGATTTAGAGTAATTTAAGTGTGGATTGCTATTTTTTTGGGCTGGTATTTTGGACAATGTAAATGTTGTTGGTTTATGAGTTTTGGTAGTTGTGTTTTGTTCTGGATTATTCGAAAGAAACAATGGTTTCTTATGATATGGCATCATCTTATTCATTCCTACAGTAGGCACTCTTTGCATACCATATCCTAAACATTCATTTTAGATGTGTAGTAAAACAAGAGTTTGGTGTCTAAACTCATCATGAAGTATTTTGGGAGAAAAACTTAATATATGCAACATTTATGGTTGTTTTCGTTCATTTTGTAATCTTACGGACCCTTAAGTTAGACTAATATCAATGCGCTTGTATAAATTGCAGTTTGCTTGAAGTTCATGATATTATTTTTGAGATGTTTTAACATTTTTTGTTCTTGTTGTGGTTTTCTTTTATATTTATCATCTTAAAATAATATCCAATAATTTTTAGGATTATGACTTCTAAAGTTGTTTTGTGAAATGAAAAAGGTATTTAAGTAATAAATGTATAAAAATAAATACCTAAGGCTTATGTGCATCTAAAATTTATTTAAGCCAACCATCTAATAATTAATGGTGTTTTAAACTATTCATCATATTATTTTTGTATGCAATATATATATATATATGTGTGTGTGTGTGTGTGTGTACATATATATATATTTGTGTGTGTGTGTGTGCACTTAATATTTATATTGTTTCAAAAATTTTAAAAATTTCCTTTCGGCAAAAGAATTAATTATGCTCTTTTATAGTAAAATCAGATGAAAAAAAAATATAATGATAAATTTTAATGATGTTTAAAAATCGACATACATGGCACTAAAAAATTCTCTTTATATATCTCACACACCTTTCTTATTTACATATAAAGCACCTAAATTCTATTTAATACTTAAAAATAAGCTCCTGTTTCCTTCGTTTCATTCTCATCAACTCCTTAGAAAAAAATTATTGGGAAGCTCAAGTTCGAAAGCACTCTTCCATGAATTTTTTAATAGGTATCTTTAGAATAATCAATTTTTGACAATAATCACACAATTTCCAATAAAATTGTCAATTTCCTCCAATCCAGTCAAAGGAGCTGTTCATTTCACCCGGGTGTGTTCGTTTCCTCAACAACAAATGTAAAACTTTAGAGGTTCATGCTTTGCTCTGAGAGGACTGGAAATAGAAATATGGGAGTCTTTAGCTACCTCCTCCTCCTCCTCTTCTTCTTTTAAAATAATTAAAAGCCCTTTTATTTAAACCTTGAGTGTCCATTCTCAAAGACGAGAGTATGTTCTCTTATCTCTCATGGATGGTTAATATCGATATACCAACTTAAAAATTTTTAATTTGTCATACTTTTTTTCCTAAGAAAATAAGTTGTCCATTGTTCTTCTTTTTACTTGACACCTTGTTTAGTGATAAAAATTATGTTGAAGTGAAAACAGAGAATTAGATAAAATCTAAAAAGAATGCTTCAAGTGGAGTAAGAGTTTGGCTTTGAGCAGAGGGGAAATGTTTTTGCGATGGAGAGGCTGATGACGAGGCGGAGGGGAGATGAAGTCGGCGGAAAGAGTTTGTTTCTAATGGGGCGTAGGTTCTCTGAGTAAAAAAGATGACTGAAAGAAAATATTAAATAG
The DNA here is from genome assembly GCF_001263595.1 of Phalaenopsis equestris. Taxonomy (NCBI): domain Eukaryota; kingdom Viridiplantae; phylum Streptophyta; class Magnoliopsida; order Asparagales; family Orchidaceae; genus Phalaenopsis; species Phalaenopsis equestris. The sequence continues at coordinate 165,781 of NW_018165708.1, read as the reverse complement.
AATTTAGGTGCTTTATATGTAAATAAAAAGAATTGTGTGTGAGATCTGAAAATAGAGAAGTTTTGGGTGCATATATGTAAAAATCCCTATATATATATAAATAATAATAATAATAATAATAATAATAATAAATAAATAAATAAATAAATAAAATTTTAATTCTTAATATTTACATTGTCTCGAAAATATTAAAAAATTACTTTCGGTAGAAGAATTAATTTTGCTCTTTTATAAAAATATTGATGCAAAATAAATAATGGTAAATTTTAATGATCTTTAAAAAATCAACATTTTTTTTTATATGAGCATTATATACATACATGCATGCATGTATGCATATATAACTATAATAAAAATAATAATCCTAAAAGATTCTATTTGCTTAAAGAATTTATTATGTTCATTTATAAAATTTTGGAATTGAAAAAATAAATAATAAATGAAATTATAAAGCTATATACATTTTTATTGATATGAATTAATAAATTTCTTTATAATGAATAATGTAAACTCTTTTAGCAGTAGATAATATAGAAATTCATGAAGAAGTTAAATAGGAATTTAGTTGATGGTAACCAATATATTTTTGCATTATACATGCTTATCATTATTTAGAATAATTAAATAATGCGTTTCTCTGTTTAAAATTGATGATTAAGATTCTCTGCTTGTGAAATGTTAATGATTTGTTCAAAAGTCACTTGTATTTATTCACTTGCACTAAGTGCACAGACTTAGAATTTATTGTGTTTTTGAAAAGTATGTTTGGATGTAGAATATTACCTTTTTTGTTTAGATTTGTATTCAATATTGTGATTTGATGCATGCGACAGATATTTTCAATCTATTAATATATCAAGTGCCAAAATAGTCCCCTCTATTTACATGGGGTTGTTTTAGCCCCAAAGTTTATACAACGCCAATATCGTTCCCAGACTCTTTAAATTGGGTCTGAAATAGTCCCCAAGGACTATTAGAGCTCAATTTTGAAATAGTAGGGGACTTTTTTGGCACTTCTAAAAACTTTGAGACTAAAGCGGACCAATGTAAATAGTCGGGGACTATTTTGACACTCTACTCTTAAAATATAATGTACTATACTTTCTTGTTCAGATTTTGTCTTAATGTGCTCTCCACCTTTTGGCAGGCAGCTTCCAGTGCTGCTGAGGCAGATCTTTCTCCTACACACCCAATTAGATTGGGGTTGGCATTGAACTTCTCTGTCTTTTATTATGAAATAATGAACTCTCCCGAAAGGTTGGTGAATCGTTGTGTTTGGCTTTTGTCAACTTGACCAGGAGTTCCTATCTGAATAAATTTTAACACACATGTAGGGCTTGCCATCTAGCCAAACAAGCTTTTGATGAAGCTATTTCTGAGCTTGACACATTGAGTGAAGAGTCATATAAAGATAGCACATTGATTATGCAACTTTTGAGGGATAACCTCACTTTATGGACTTCAGACATAGCTGAAGATGGAGGTAAGAGTTAGTTTTTTTTTTTGTAACGCAGGTTCACTTAATTTTTTTATTTAGAGCCCTGCCTGTTCTTAGATTTTAATTTTGTCAATGTCTGTTAATAGCAGAGTTTCTTTCTTACATTTTAGTTAATTGAAACTTGGTGTTATATTGAATTATGAGCAGTGAACTGCTATTAGCCCGTCCCATTGTTTTTGAACTGCCACGCATTTTTCCTTTGAGGAACCCTGCTGTACATTATTCTTTGCATGCTTGAGTTTTCTTCAGCCGTCTGATAGACACATTCTCAAATTTTCTATGCAATGCATATGATCAATCTTTGATTTTTTTTAATTTATTTTTATATTGATCTCCTAGTTTTACGTTAAATTTAAGTTGTTGAATATTTAGTCCCTTAGTAATAGACCATGCATCTGGTGCATATTGAAAGTTTTAAATTATTTATAGATTTTTGTTTTTGTTTTTTATATGTTATTTTATGAATTGAGTAAATGTCTTATGACTTGTTAGAGTTTATATTTACATGTTTATTAATTGGAACTCTAGCTTATTTCATTATTTTTTTCCTTTCTGAGCAACGAGTTCCTATTGACCTCTCCCATTCATCCTATGTGGCCATGCACTATTATTGTGAAAAGCCCGCTCTACTTTTTTGTGCATGCTTGAATTTTCTTTAGCTAAGTGATACAATCTTTAATTTGCTACACAGTCCTTGATTTTTGAAGTTTCGTTCTGTCTCTTTATATGTCAAATTTGGAATGTAGAATATTTATTCCATATGTGACAAACAAAGCTCGACTCGCTGGTGCATCTTGGAAAAATGTATATTATGTATAACCTAGTTTTTTTGGATATTTTATTTCTTGAATTGAGTAAATGTCTTAAGAGAGTTTGAGATATATTTTTTAAGTATTATAGTCTACTACTTTGGAACTCTTTGGCATGCTTGATATTGGCTGTTAGTTCTTTTTCATGGTAAGTATTTATCTCGGTTCTTGGAATCAATTTGTCAGTAGGTGTTAATTAGATAATTTTCTAAAAATTCGTTTTTTATGGAAGTTTATATACGCTAGCTATCTTTTGAGCATGAAAACAATCTCTCAACACAATTGGGATAAGTGTTATTAAAGTGTACTTTAAAGCTCACTTTAGGAGCGAAGCAAAGCAATGTACACATTACTTGCAAAGCACAAGCTTGCAACAAAGTTTCCTTGCTTTGTCCTACTCTGCATTTTTCTTCGACTCAAACCATAATCCTGGTTTGAATTTCATGGATTGATTAAATATATGCCTCAATAATTAGGATATGAGCATTGCTTCTCCTCATTAGTTCTTATAGACTTGAGTAGTTGCTCAGTGATTGTCTGTTCTCTCTAGCTTGAGGAAGCCACTTTGCATGATACATTATGATTGTATTCTAAAAATACAAATACCTACAACTACACTACTTAATTATTCAGTCCCTACATCGGCAATTGTACAACAATAGCACAATAATCATGAAGTATTTATGGCTAATTTTAGCATGATGTGTTTATCCAACTAATTTCAATTGTTAGTTATTCAAGAAGCATTAGTTTGCCTAGAAAGAATTGATGAATCATTTTGTCATGATCTTTGTAAATATGTCGACAACCTGAAGGCTAGTAAAAAGATGACTAGATGAGAATAAATAATACAATTGTTAAACTTTCTGAATTTAATAATAGTCCTCTTTAGTTAATTTTGTGTACTTATGAAGTAGAATTATCAGCAATTTGAATAACAATAATTTCTTCTGCATGGAGAGAGTGAATTTTTCTGAGAAAAATCAAGTCCATTTAGAAGTTTATGAAGCTGGATAAACTCAAAATAGGTGGCATGCATTGTTCTTAGAGGAGTTAGATGCATGAGGCTGCCTCTAATTCTTTTATGAAATCAAAGGCACACTAAACCACTTTGCTTTATGCATTGAAGCAAAAGGAACCTTATCACATCAGATTGGGTTAAAATTTTTGAAAATACATGTTGGGATAAGATTATATACCTTAGCCTCTTTACAAGTCACATTGTAGCATTTTAAAAAACCTCATGCATTGTAGACCACCCTTGTCAATCATTACTATGAGCCATTTTGCAGATGATTTTGAAGATATTTTTTATCAGCAAACGCTCTGGAAATATGTAGAAGAGTTTGATTCCTTTAATTTCGGCAATATGTATTTATTCTAATGATTTTATTTATTTATTTATATTTCTGCATTGGTGAAAGTCTTTTCATAATACCTTTTGAACAATTTAACTAGGGATTGTTGTGGACTATTAATAGAAGTATTGAAGCCAGTGTGAAACAGTAGGAAATTTTTTATTACTCTTTTAAGACAATTATTTGTATTGAAGATTTATTTTTTCCTGTTGAATTACATTTTTCTTAATTTTTGTAACCATTTTAACAAAGGATTGCCTCATCTCCTCATTGCTCTAGTATTTGTGAAAGGATAAAAACTACCTTGCAAGAGCAACAAAAATTTTCAGAGTAACACACACACATCTATATAATTTAAAGAATATCATTAAAATGAATAATAATAACATAAATTATAATTAAAGTGTAAACAATGGGCTGTAATTTATGGCCCAGTATTGAAAACTTGGGCGTCACAACAATGCCATCAGAATGTGAGGGTCGTTGGTCATTGTCATCGGGCTACTTTTGTAGATATGCTTAACATAAGAAGTGTGTATTGACTTAAATGGAAAAGGTTTGCCTCTCCTACCAAGATGAAAACTTCACTATTGAATGAAAATTTATTACTCGTCAATGCATTTGTGAACTCACTGGTGCACTCACCAACTCATCAATATTCTCACCAGTGTATTTGTCAAATTACTAGTCTACTCACCCTTGCTTTGGCCTACTTGATATACTCACATGTGCATTCAACAAATCCCAATGAACTAGCATTTGCGTTCTTCAATTTGCTAGTTCACATGCGTGCATAACTGATGCGCTCTTCATTTGTCAATGCCCTCATGTGTAGACCCTCGTATATTTGTAACTATCAACATTCTTGCTCATGAAAATCCAACCACTCCCTTGCACCAAATTGGTTGCTTACCTGTATGCTAATTCACTGAGGTCCGTTTGGCACAACTTATTTGCTACAGGGTGTTTTCAAAATGCCGCCAAATGTGCTTGTTTCCCCTGTATGGGCTGCGTTTCGCGACAAGCTGGAATCCTTTTTTGTTAAACACCAGTCCCAGGTTCGACCCCGCGACCCGCGTTTGGAGAGAAAACTTTACTCCCCACCCTCTCTCGCGGAAGCATGGCAGATGCATGGAGGAGGCACTCCTTTGAAGAGCAGTCGCCTAGTGTCGTTAAGCGTCACTCCACCTTTAGTTCCTCCTTCGGGAGCTACAATCCACCAGCCCTCGACGACTCCTTCCTTCTCCAACTTCTTCAGAAGACGTCTTACGCAACGTCATCCTCTTCCTAACACATTCTTCTTCCCCGCGAAGCTCTTACTCCTTATCAGGACCCTGTCATCGCTGTATTTGTTCTTGTATTTTCTTTCCTCATGGCTTGTTGGCTCATTCCTAGCCTACGAGTTTTCCCTCGCCCTCCTAGGCATCCCGGGCTTTTCTTCTCCTGATGTCAAGAAACCCAATTTCTCGAGAGCGCAACAGTTCTTCCCTATGGACGATGGAAGGTTAGGGTTTACTTTGAGTGAAGTCATTCCACATAGTTCAGCTCTATTAAACAATATGCAACAGATCTTAGTGACCAACAACCATCCCGGGAGGCAAAAGAGAAGAGAAATGTGCGGGGTAAGGTAATCAAATTTCACCAACCTTTTCTTTATCACGTGCTTATTGCTATGTTCATTTCCATGGTTGCTTGATGATGCAATTGTTTGTTTTGTTGACATTTTGGTTTTTAACATTTTTGTTTAGACATTTTGGATTCATGCTTTTTTAACAAGACGTGCTAAGTGTTTGTTTTGTTTACATGATCACAACTATTTAAATGCCAATGCACCATAAATTTTGATGGTTGGTATCTTGAATGCTAAAAGAAAAAAACACACTCATACACACAGTAAACAAAATGGAGAATCACTATTTATGATTCTATATGTTTGATGAAAAGTTCACGTCTCTTTTTGTGGCATACAAATTGGAGCTTGGGGTCTTGTTTTTCATTAGGGGAGACAAATTGGGTACATGGGTCGAATTGGGTTGTTGGGGGTTGATTTTAGTCAATTTAGGGTCAAATATATGTCAATTTTTTGTACTGTTGTGAAGTTGTTTTTTGCTTTTAAAATTCAAAATTTATAGCTATGACAGTTCTGTTGTAAATAACATTACTGAATAGGGGCATGATGATCATTTATCCAGAAACAACTGCAAATTAGTTGTTTTCCAAACACACAAACCAAACAGACAACCAACTTATCTGGATCAGCTGCTGATTAGTAATTTATCTGGATCAGCTACTTATCAACAGATTATTGATATGCTGCAGCTACCTTAAACAAACTCTAAATCATCTCTGTGTTTAGTTACTCGTACGTGTGAACTGAGCCACTTCAGCCATGATAACGGGTTATTCACTATAGTTAACTTGCGAATATGTCATTGTGCATTAGTTTAATTGCTCATGTTCACTCAATTAATCACATTGCATACTTCTCTATTTGCTTACACTAATTCACTAATTTTCCACTGTGCATTTGACACTCTTCTATGCATGCTTGGCTATTGGCCCATGCGTAAGGGCAACCTACCTATGCGCAAACACAATCATAATTGACATCATATCAATCCAAACCAATCAGTTCCCTTTGGCTTCCCTAAACATAGGTTATACTCCTATATTCTTTAATCAATGCCAAATCAAAAACGAAGTCACTTCAAATCCAAATTAAATTAATGTTCTACAATGCACCATTTTTTAAAAGAGGACAAGGTTATTTGAACCACCATTAAGACTTTCTCAATCCGAGGTTGTAAGCTCTAATCTCATGGTTAAGTCAACAAAGCACAGAGTTAATCACACTTTCCAAAACATAAGCATTGCCTTAACTCAAATTCACAAATCTTAACTGATAACTTATTGGCTGAATTGAGAATTGCTCATAAATTGTCCAACGGTTGTCTAAAACCTAAAATTCACGGTATGTTTCTACTGACAAATCCTCAAATTGGTTGAATAACACATCCATTCACAAATCCCAACTCACTGGCTCTACAAAATTGACATATAAGTCCTCTAATTGGCTAATAGTTGCCTAAGTCTATTTATTTTTCTTTATCAATTTTTAAAAGTTCTCTTCAAGTTTGCACTGAGCAAATAAACTTAGCAAATTTCTAAACAAACAAAATATCAAACGCTAGAACCTCTAGTTAAGAGTCCTTGTTGAACGCATATACTTTAGACTTTGGGCCATGTATATTAAGTAGAGGTGAGAATTTATGCATGTGCTTGATCCACCTGGAATATATGATTGGAGAAAACATGGTTGTTAATAAGATTTCATTGACAACATGGTTTTGTAGCCCTTATTTGTTGGTTAAAGAGTGCATCTTGTTGACTGTGGATGACCATAACATAAAATCTTGATCTGTTTGACTATATATTCCCACCCATTCTCCAACTTGTAAATGTAACTTTTAACCCCTAGTCCATGATGTCCTTAAATGCGTGTATTCGAGTATGAAACTCATGATGCAATCAGTGACAAATGATGATGCCCTTGAGAAATTTTGTTCCTGTGATATAATATAAAATTTGAATGGCTCAAACGCTTTCTAGGAGAAATGTCCAGGATTGTGCAATAGTCTGCCATTGAAGACGTCGTGCTATTTGGCATTTGATTTCTAGACCAACAAAGGTTTTGAGGGAGGGGTCTTTAGTTTAGCTCATGAACGTCTTACAAAGCCCCATACATGATTCATGCAAACCCTCTAAATAGTCCAAGAATGTGAAATAGTCTGCCATTGCAGACTCCATGCTATTTGGCATTTGATTTCTGAACCAACAAACGTTTTGGAGCGGTCCTAGGTTAGCTCTTGAGCATCTTGCAAAGACCCACACATTATTCATTCAAACCCTCAGAAGTGTCTTTTATAGTTCAACAATCAATAAATTTTGAGGAAGTCTTGAGCTTCCTCGATGGGAAAACAAAGAGCCTCCAATGATTATGTTATGCCGCACCTAACAAAAAATTAGTAATTTATTATTTATTATTGTGGGGTATAAATCGGACTAAAATGTTTAGGGTTAGGGTTATGTATGAGATTGTGATCTTAAGTCTTAGGGCTAGGGCTTGGGAGAAATCGCCTACCTCTCAAATTATAGTTGTTGGGAGAGATTGTCAGTCTCTTGAATTGTATGTGTTTATCTTTATTTATGAGTTGTGTTGTTTGGGTTCTTCAGATAAAATATTTTGTTTGCCTTAATTTGCGGTGGAAATTCGTCATGGTTGGGAAGCAAATAGAAGGGATAGGGTGTGCCTTAGTCTTGATATGAGAAACCAGGGTTTCCACATAGCCAACGACAGGATTTTGAGAAGAATCGCGTCATACAAAGCGATAAGTTCACTCGAACAGACATACCTAGGACGCAAACGACGAGATTGTGGTGTACATGTCTCCTTCGCATCACAGAATTCTTGACTAAACCGCGCAGACGGGATTGCAGCTTACAAGGCATCTACGTTGCACCCTAATCTTGCAATACAACCATGATTCAAGCTAGTTGGGAAGGAGTGCAATGTACAACACCGCTTTTGTTACCTAGCCCCACAAAACAATGCAATGTGGGATAGCTGATAGGCCGATGAATGGATCGTAGGCAGATAAATCCAACTGATTGTCTCTTGATCTGTAGTACACACCTCATTTGCAACTGAATTTTGCAATATAGACTCAATTACAACTATCTGAATTTAGACTCGCTAATCCACTGCACCTTTGTGATTAAAAATTGTTAATCGAAGCCAAGTAGATGCTTGGAGGAGAAATTGAAGGAAGGGATGAGCCAAATTAGATCTGAAAAGTAGTGTTTCACTTCGATATAGGGACGACTCTCATCCATGGATGGGAGATTCACGACACTGAAAGAAATGATGAAGACTCAAGAATTTCATGCAAATCCGTCGTCTCCTGTCGGGGAATGAAGCGACAATTTCTGGAACGAACCCTAGCGATGGCAATTTGAAGAAATTATGTGGCATCAGGGCCACATCACTGCTTTAGGCGGAGCTGGAGTCGCATGAATGAGTGAAGCAATCAGGAGCAGACACGACCTGTATCAATAAGAAGGATTCACGTGGCATTAGGCAGTGTCACTATTCTAGGCGGATTGAGACCCACATGATTGAGCAAAGGACTTGGGAGTAGACTCGAGCGGAAGCACATGGAAGGAATAACTTGACATCCAGACGACTAGAACGAATGGAAGCATGTGGGATTCAACAAAGGAGTTGGGAGCGGTTTTGAGTGGCAACATCTAGAGAGAATTGCACGACATTGTGAGGTTGGGAATGAACGAGAACAGACAAACCATAATTACATGCAATTCGGTGTTGTAGAAGATTGATTTGAATGATTTTGGCTAAAAACAGGAAATTATGGGGGATGGGACCCCGATGGAGGGTTTCATCCAACTGTGCCAGTGCCTTTTTTTTGCAGCCTTCCAGACGAAAGATGATCAGGAGTATGGATGGGAACGAGATAGGTGGAGAAGAGCAGGAGAGTTTGTAAGGGTTTGATTTTGATATTGTAGAGTATTCTGAAGGAAGACAAGATAGTGGTGCTTCGCAGTTTGGTGACGCTTGACCGGTGAGGGCGATTAAGGATGCAGGGTTGGGATTCTTAATTAAGTTGCATCGCGTAAAAGAGACATGATAGGTAGCTGAGAGATTCTGGTGACCGATGAGCTGCTGGGCAAGTTATTTGGGGCTGTCGTGTTCTCTAAAATTGACTTAAAGTTACGATACTAACAGGTTCATATATGACTGAAGAACGTACACAAAACTGCATTTCAAACTCATGAGAGTCACTATGAATTTTTGATTTAATAGAAAGGATTGTTAGATGAGGATGCCACGTGGAAGCCAAATGACTTGATCCAACAACAATATCATTTGTTTCACCGTGAGGACAATATTTCTTTTTGGGAGGGGAGTATTGTTACATCGGCCCCTAAGGACAATGTAGTAATTTATTATTTATTATTCATTATTCTGGGATATAAATGGGGCTAATATGTTTAAGGTTAGAGTTATGCTTGAGATTATGGTCTTGAGTCGTATGGTTAATTTCTGGGAGAGATCGCCTACCTCTCGAATTGTAGGTGTTTATCCTTATATATTTGAGTTGTATTGTTTGGATTCTTGAAATAAAATATTTTGTTTTCCCTATTTTGTGATGGAAATTCTTCTTGTTTATTATCACGTTAGTCTTCAAGTGTACATTCGCTTAAGGAGCAACTTTTAAACATGAAGTGCATTTTACAGAGAATCAAGTTTGATGACTTTTTGCTCCAAGGAGGATTTTTTCTAAAAAGTAGTAAAGGTTCTCAACTCAAATGGGAATTACTTCAACCTTTCTCCCTACAAGATAAAGGGTAAAATATTCTGATTAATGAAAAGGCTCTCCTAAAAAAACTAGTTGCAAAGGCATGTCAAAACTACTTATTTTCATTGACGAGGACCTTTTCATGGGGACATTTGAGCATAATCAATTGGTATATGTTACGACATATTGCAATTGTGTCATGATTATTGATATTCTCATCAAACTTAGTTCTATTGACCTTGATGAATGTTAAAATGTTGAGGCGGCTAACCCTTGATGTTCAATTTCGAAAATGGATCAGGTGTTCCTCCATGGATTTCATGATCAAGGACATCACCTAGTTCATTGTTATATCTATCAGTATTGAAAGGCTTTACATATAGCCAAATTCCATTATTATCTACCTTGAAACTTCCTTTTTAGCACTTAATAGAAGACTATGGCTTCATGAATGTGCATGTTTACCTCCATTTTCTATTAATGTATGAAGTATGTTAATGTGTATCACATCTAGCTACATGAATCGTGTTGCACTACATGAATTAACATGAGTAATGCTCCATGAGGATGACAATATTTCATCATAAAAGAAGCCTATGTGCATCCCTAGCTGAGAAGCCTACAGGCGTCATGGTTTTTTATCCCAAAATAAATTCTCTAAAGATTATAAAGGCAAATTTTAAGGAAAAACTAGGGATAAAGGTGAGCAATCAAGTCCAAAGTATGATCAAAGCCGTAAGTAACTTTTATTAGACATTCCTTACCCCATGAGTGATATTGATGATGCAATATAGTAACAACCTATCTTTGAGCCTCGTGTTACCCTCAAAGTACTTACATGATGAAGAAGTTGAGAACCCCTTTCTAAGATCCATCTACCTTGGCGGATGTTGATGCTTATCTTTACGAGATCACCTTAATTATCTACTTAATGCCTCAACACATCAAAAAGTTGATATGAAGAGGATCAAAACATTTTATGTATGCTTGATCTCCTATGGAATCGATGTATAAGATATATCCCAAGATTGTGAGATTCCACAATCCTACACATTTTTGAGATTCCACGATCACAGGATGGGCAAACCAAGCTGATTCTTGTCCTCATATAGTTTTTTTTTATTTTTGGTGGTGGGGGTGGGGATTTCTTGCCTTTTATAGTTTTTCCTTTTTATTTATTTTTAATTAGGTTCGTTTGTTGCTAGGAGATTATATGTGGTATTTTTCTTTTTTGATACATTAGCTTTTATTTTATGTATTTTGAGAGTTTCTTTGATTTTTTTCTCTCTGAAGTATTGTATCATCTTCTTCTTGCAAGTGGCGTGTCTATAGCTTACTCAACAATATTTGGTGGATCCTTACATCATTTGCTCTTCATTTGTCATTCAATTCACTGTTTAAGTTTAAACAGCCATCAAACACTTCATATCTTCTTCTAAACACGGTGTGCTTTTCTGTTTTTATCAACTCACATTTCAACATTAGTTGATCAAATTTTGTTGGGTACTCATTCACAGAAGAATCTCTTTGGCATACTTTGTGGAGTTTTATGAACATATCTCATCTGTAATGCAAGGGAAAATATTTTTAACGCATATCTTTTTTTCTTTTTTGATCATGTGGTGATCTTATTCTTCTTTTCCCACTGTCAAAAAGACGCTTTAGGCTCTCTCATCACAGGGATATGTTTTTGCTAAGCTTGATGGCTCTTAATCTAACTCTCTTATCTTGAGGAACATTTTCAAATATTCGATCTACTGTTTGGAACCATTCTATGAAATCATTCGGATCCAAACGTCCATCAAAATTCAACAAGTCAATTTCAACTCTAATTTTTAATGCCAAATGGACATGACATCGGCTCTTCGCACCTCGAAGCTTTTTGGTGTAAGTAATTCACTTCATCCTCTCAACCTAGAGAGTTATTGTTGTGGCTATATGTGACCTTATTGGGTTGCCTTCTTTTAAAGGCGACAAGCCTTGTTGGAGAATTTCTCATTCCATATTTTCCATAGTGATCTTCTGAACATCTTGTTGAGAATTTCTCCTCGGCGGCATGATGTCTCGTTCTTCAAACTAAATTTCAATGAAAATTAAAAAAGTAGTTTAGGGTTAGGGCTAGGTGGGTGATGTAGTATGTTGGTCAAATGTTGTTTGATTGCTTAGGGTTTTGCTGATAGGTGTTGGGACAGCTTTTTTGGCGGAGGATTATGCTATATGAATTTGAGGTTTAGGTGTAGGAAATACAAAACCTAAAAACTTTAGGGTTTTTTTTGGTTTTGATATCAAATAACATTATTCTAGAGCTCCTAGAGGGTGAGAAAATACAAGAACCGGATAGGTAAGCTGTAGGATGGGTACGGAAAGATGGAATAATGATGTCTGTTGAATTATGGCATGAATGGTAGCAGGACAACGAACTTGAAGCAGAAAACAACATTTTTTCGCATCCAAACAGCAGTAACAACGAGCAAAGATAGTTGCCCAACTGAAAACAGTGTTTCAACATAGTGTTTAAAAGGCTTTCAAGGCTTACACCTCGAGGCGTGCCTTGAATTGAGGCAAACAAAAGAAACCCTCGACGGTTAAGCTTCTATGTTATTAGTGAGGCTTTCGCCTTTTTGTCTGGGGTGTACATTTCGAGGCATAAAACCTCAAGGTATTTGAGGCAACGCTTCGATCATTGAATTATTGATATATATATATGGTGGCGGGGTCACTGTAAGTCCCCTCAGGTCAAGGGTCTGATCCTACCGCGGCATAGGAGCTCTGGAATTTTAGGCACATGACGTGGGCTCTCATCATGGGGCCAAAAAAATAAATGGTAAATCGATATTTGGGTCTCTGTCAAATATCGATTTCCTTTTGAATATATATATCATAACGTGCCTTGAAAAGGTTAGATTTTTATTTGACTATGATTTCTTGATTATGTAATTAGTTTCTTATTTTATTTTAAATTATATTGAAATTCTGATTAATTGATTGTAAGATGAAAACTATAAGGAATGAAGAACATTTAAAGTTATAAAATTAGATAGAATTAGATGATATAAATATGATGATTCTTATGAAGATGAAAACAAGGATGAGGTCACTGAATCTTGAAACTCGTAGAATATTTAAATTAAGTGAATTTTTACGAATTATCATATTTCAAACTTCTATTTTATATTAATATTTAAGATTAAAATATTTAACTTTTATTTGTGATAATAAATTAAATCAACATATCCATGATTTATATCATATTTATGATTTTTTTTTTAAATTTGTCTCGAAACTTTTACACCTCGCCTCACTAAGAATAAATGCCTTGGTTCCTAATTTTGTCTTTTAAACCTTTGGACTTCAATGAAGAAACAGTACGGAATGGGCGGTGAGGGTCCACGACTTGTTCCTGAGCAAGGTACATACACACCACTTGCAAAAAGAAGATGATACAATACTCCAAATATCATAAAACAGAAAATGATGTCTCCAAAACACAAACACAATAGCTAATAGTCTCCCAAACAAAAAGAAACAACATTTAAATAGGTTCCTAATATAAAATCCTTAATTATAAATAATAAAATCGAAAAAAAAATCTTGCTCAATTTGATAATCGGGTAAGTTTGGCTGTTTGTACAATTGATCTTTGGTCTTTCTGTAAGCCCACAGAATTGTACATAATCCACGAACCATGAAACCCCATAGAAACAGGATTGCTGGATCCTGCACAGAATGCTTGCGCTTTATAGAGAGTGCCACAATCGGCACTTGATCCTTAATGGAATTTAACTCTTAAGATTAGGCCTGATTGTCAAACAGTCAATGATGGGATAACTCTTCAAATGCAAATAGTATCAAAGATATTTAATCGTATGTCACATTATTGACAAATGCTCTGTTAAATTTTTGCTCATGAAAAGGTTAACACAAATGTAGGAGCTAAGGGATCCTAATGATGGGTTGTTTGCCTAATTTTGGCATGCTTATAAATATATACTGAAGGGGTGATTATTTGAACAAAGAACTACAGATGAAGCACCCAAAATGTCTAGGACTCACATATCTTAGGCTCTCTAATGTTTTGAAAAGTGAGCTAGAATTATATATTTGTAAAGCTTTAATAAGCTTGTTGGAAAAGCTCATGGTCATGGCTGAAGTGGGTTAAAAGTTCAAACTCCAACGTTTCTGAGTTATTAACAGTTTTACTTACTCAACATGCCAACTAAGTGGTTCGTGAAGATGGTAGCTGCTTCATAAACAAGTCTAATGATAGAGTTCCATAGTTGCTCTTGATTTAACCGCTCAAGAAGCCAAAAATTAAAATCTTCTAAATAGTTTTAGTGCCTTAAAAAGAATTATGTGTCCCTAACTTAAATCAAACTAATTTGGGTATTGTTGGGCAAACTTTGATAAGCCAAATCAACAGATTTTCAATCTTATAGAAATTTGCAAAGCATAAAGAACATGGCTAAAGGAAGTCGTCTCTTTCTACTACTATCACAAAGCACAAAAAGCATATGACTATAATAGTGATTCTAAAATTTACATAAGGTTGGGTGTCAAGCTTAAGGAGTTTTATAGTTAATAAATCTATTAAAAATGATCCATAAAATTAACAACCTTGTCACCAACTTGATATAAGCTCCAAGAGCTAGGTCATCGGTGTGCATTTTTTACGCGATGTATAACACATATGATATACCCCTAAATTTCTTGGTCAAGCCAGATCAAGTTTATCTTTATTTAAGTTTGCTAATGCTCAAAATATCTGTCAGAATGAGTTCTTTTTCCAATACTCTCAAGGCTTGCCCCCAAATTGGATTTATCGTCATCAAGTCCACTACGTACAAAGCATATGACTAATGACAGCCTTTAATGGGCCAACAAACTATAATAACCGAGTCACAAGGCCACAAAGCTGGCACCCTATTTTGGGTCAGATTAAATTTTATTTGATTATCTTCTATGCAAAGGCAATTGCTAAACTTCAATCTTTTTTTGTGATAAGTTAACTATGACAAGATCATTTTTTAACACAAAACATATTGAAGCTTAATTTTTTTCTTACTGTTGACAAATGAAAATAAGTTTTATAAACTTGCATAATAAGACCTTAAAATTCAAATGACTTTCTTAGAGATCCGTGAGGGACCAAAAAATAATTCATTTTATGCGTGCATTATATTTATTTATGTGTTGTTCTCAAGTTAACTTAAGAGCAAGTCAAAGTTTGGTTGGTTGACCTTGCTTCATTCCTTGAAGATGGTCAATGTCAATGCTCCTTGGAGTAATGGCTGAAATGTCATTGCTTATGTTAAAGCTCTTCTTCGTGGTGAGATAGAATTATCATGCTTTGGGAAAGAGGGAAGTAATTGAAAATAAGTGTGATATATATATATATATATATATATATTTGTGAGGAATTATATGACATTATTGGGGCTATTTGTATTAAAGGCCTAATAATTTTTTTCATGCATAGCGCGCGCGCGCGCGTGTATAAACTAAATAAACAATCAAAATATTACAACAACAAATTTTATTAAAACTCAACACTCAACTCAATTTCAAACCAAATCTTAAAATTCTTCTCAAAATTCAAACATCTAAACTTAAAAATCAAATCAAATTCAAAAAAAAAAAATCATTAATAAATTAAAGTATCCAAATACGCAAAAGCATACATTTACAAAAAAAAGTTTAATTAAATCACACAAAAGAACAAATAAAAAATTAAAATCCACTTTCCATTTTTATCTCTTCTTTCTCTTACTTTTTCCATTAATCTCTCACACTCCCTCTCTTCTTTTTTTTTCCCTTTCTCAATTTCTTTATTTGCTTATTTATTTTATGCTCCCTAGTTTCTCCTGTTCTATTGCTCACTTGTGCATTCTTTGTCGATTGCCCTATTTTTTGCAATGCTTTGTCTTAGCATACAAAGGTATCAAGGATGTGAGCAAATCAATAAAATCAAATATTTCAAACCACTTGATGGTCTTGGCTAAGTCTTATCTGCATACAACTAACTTACTCCTAATAGGTACTTGACAAAGAAATTAGCAAGGGGAAGCCCTCATTCGAAAGAGAGCACTTGATTCTAATTTTTATGAACTATTGATGGCTCTTGTGGTTTGATGGGATATATCATTGTGCTTAATGTGTCATAAGATGGAATATTCAAATATGGGTTTCACTAAGATATATGATCATGCATTTGCATAAAATCTCTGCAAGGAAGTAGTTTATTTGATTGAAATGTGTAGTTTTAGGCCATATTTTTAGAGTTCTTTGCGATGTTATTGATTCTGTATCATTTTGATTATAAAAAGAACACTTAAGGTAATGAATTTTTACTTGAATAAATAAATAAAATGTTAAGAAAAGAGTTCAACTAACTTTACTCTACGGAGGTATCAATTTAAGATCTAGCAAGATGAACCATAAAATTGCAAAATAGATCTGCCCTGCAAAAGGAGAAATCTTTAATTGATTCATCTTAATTAAGCTATGATCCATTAGAGAGAAGGTTTGATTAATTAGCAATAAGAGAAATAGTTTGGGAGTGTTAACGTGGAGAATTGAACAAATACCAAAAAGGTGCTCACTTCAAAAGTTTCCGAAAAAATATACCATTTTTTATAGAGATGATATTTTAAACACCCTAAAATGAATTTATTTGATTTTTTTTTATTTCTTTCTCCTTTTATTTTCTTGTCTCTATCTTTTTGTGAATTCTATCTCAACTCTTCCAAGCTATGTATGCAAAGTCATCTAACACATTTTGAAGATTTCACATAAGCTTGGCACCTATCTCAACATGTGTTTGATACATAGATATCGAGTTACTATATAACAATTCACCAAACACATTTTCAAGCTTCACATAAAAAACTTGAAATCTTATTCATTATGTTTGGTTATTAAGTTAACACGTAAAAACTCATTTAACCCGTTTTTAGTTTCTACATAAGAAGCATGGAACATACAATATTATGTGATTCGTGTATGGCTTCGAGTCAAGACCTAAAAATTTCTTTTCTTTCCCTTTGTGCTACTTTTTAAGTCAAATATTTTAAGCTCTTAAAGCCCCTATCGGCTGAATATCACATAATCTCATCAGGTGTACATGTCGTTTAGGTTGTGATCTTACATAAGAATTGTGTAGCACTAATATTGTGCTTCATATTGTACCACTGAACTTGATAGTTTTTTTGCCGTTGAATTTTTGTTTACTTGAAGTTATCTCCTTCTAAATGTTGCGATGACTTTTCAAAATTTGACAGGTTGGGCATTTAAAAGATTGACTCTCTTAATCAACTTCAACAGCCTCTTCCCCACTTGCGCCTCTATTTTTTCTTGAACCTTTTTTATCTTAGAAGCCAACTCTTTTCTGCTTCTCTAAATTGCAGTACTTCAAAGTTGTATTCAACACATGAACACTCCATAGTGCATTTTTCAACGAAGTTTTCAACTCTTGTTGATTTTAGTGCAAGCAGAGGCATCCATATGAACTGTAAGGGCATTAACAAATAAAAACACCAAGTAACCTACAGCCTGCAACACAACCCTTTGTTAATGGCTCAAGCCTGAACCACCACTCGTCTGCATTTGTTTCCTCTATGATTTTTGTTGGGATTTTGTTTATCAAACATAGTTAAATTGTCTTGAGACTCTTCTTATTTATCTCTGTTATTTATTCACTCTTAGTTTCCTACTTCTTGGTTCACCCAACTGGTGCCTTCAGATGTCCCTATTGAACTAAAATACCATGAACATTAGTTCTTCAAAATCCAAAACTATTTAATCCTTTCAATTTTTCGATCCCAAGCTCATGTAAATCTAGGAGTAGTCCCTTGTAAACTTCGCTTTGATGTCAGTTGTTATGAAAATAGTATTTTTAATCTTATTCTACAAAAGTGTTAATCTTGGAGTAATTCCAATTAACACATACTATAAAAGAGATCAAACACCGAAATTCTGTGGGATCATCTAAGGCTCTGTTTGGCGCAGCTGCAGCTTCTCAGCTTTTCAGCTACAGCTGTGCTATCCCAGGAAGCTGCTGCGGGGAAGCAGCTGCGAGGATTGGTACTGTCTATTTGGTGCAGCTGTGTGAAACTAGCTGTCGAGCAGCTGTTTATGGAAAAATGACCATTCTGCTACTCTTCAGTAAGGCTGTTTAAAACAAAATATAAATAATTTTTATATTAAACAAATTTTTTCTTAAACAAATTTATATTAATAAATAATTAAGTAGTTTTAAAAATTAAGAAAATTTATATTTATATCAAATAATTAAGAACATAAAAATATATTTATAAATTAATTAATTGATCATTAAATAACAATATATAAATTCATTGAGTGTTAGAATTACATACATACAGCTCAGTTCTTATTTATTTACATACCATAACACCAAAACTTCTGCCCACGCTTGATTCCTGGCCTGAGATAGTTGGTTCATCTCTGCCTACAACTCTTGCTAGTCTATGATCTCAGATTCAAGTGAAAATCGAGTATGAAATTGCCATGGTTATTCGGAGATAAACTATAAGTGCATTGGTATATCAATTAAAGTTGCATGAAGCTTTAACCAAAACAACTCCAACATAGAAGGTAGAGCATCTGATGAGCTAGAAGCAACAAATTAGCAAACACATGAACACACAAAGAAATGGCAGATGAATCTCTCCACACCAAATGAACCAGAAATTACAGACAATAAAAATAATCAAATTTAGTGACAGCAAGCCAACTTACTGGTCGAATATAGATTGGATCAGATGATCAGAAATTTTTAACAAACTAATTCACTCAAGTGTCGTACAACTAATTAATTTGCGAAGAAAAACGTGAAAACCAAGAGAAAATAAGTGTCCAAAAAATTGGAATCAAGGTTAAATTGCAGTAAACTCTTACTGTAGCAACTGCAGCAGCAACTGCAGCAACTGCAGCATTAGTGATGTAAATAATATCAAGAACTGAAACAATGTTCCCATCTGTTAAATATCCATTCACCAAAAAAAAAAAACTCGAAATAAAAATCCTATAATAAAATTGAAATGTAAAATAATAGAAGGCAAGCTAGTCACTAGTCTCTGAATGCTAGTCTCTGAATGAGATTACTTCTATCAGCAATAGGTTCATTAATAGTGATGATTCGATACCTCAAAATTCCTAACGTATAGCAGGCAAATGCTAGTATAAATTGAAACTTATATAAAGCAGAAATGGAAAGAACAAGCCATCTAATAGCAGTTGAGCTAGGCAAACAGCAGCGGAATAAGAATATGTGCCTTTGGTAATGTCCATGGAAAGCATGGGGGAGCTTGAATGGATACTCAGTAAGCCTTGCTCTAGCGACTAGCTCTTGTTGCTTAGCTTGCTGTTTCAAATGCAGCAGTTCTGCTAAAGCTAATAAGAATAACAAAATGTTCTATACTTCGAAGAAAAAAAATTGTTAAATTTGAATCAAGGCCCTAAAAAGAACTAACGATCGCTAAAGAAAGTTAGAAAACTAAAAAAAAGTACCCTTCCACTTTTGGGTTTGTGGACTGAGGCAAGCACAAATAATTATGTGCAAGATTCCACACTATCACATTAGTACTGCTACTTGGCGAAGAAGACGCTGCCAGCGGTCCGAGCTTAGGTTAAAAATGTTAAAAAAGCTGTGTTGGGACTTCCGTTATACCTTCCTCTGCACGAAGCACCAGGAACAGTGCTACAGTCGAAGAAGGAAGAAGTGGGTTGTGCAGCTTCGAAGGAGAGGATGGCAGAGGAAAGAGATCAATGGATAGGGCTTCTTTCAAAGGAAAGATATGGGAAGAAGAACGAACGAGAGCAGATGACCAACAAATGAATGCAAGAGAAGAGTCAGGGAAGGAGTAGAGTTTCAAGAAGCAGAGCTTCAAGTCCTGTAACAGCCCGAACGATGATCGATCGAAGGGGCAATTGGGTAAAAAAAATCGCGGAACACGGGCCGCGGGGTCGATCCCGCGGCCTGCTTTTTAGCGAAAACCTCGCCTGCGGTGGCCGCGAAGTTCATCTGCAGCGCCCCCAAACAGTAATTTTCGGCGGTGGGGTGCCGCGAAGCGCTCTAACCGCGCCCCCAAACATAGCCTAAGTAAGCTCATTTTTAGGTGTAAAAGGGAGGATTCAGTTTTCTGATAAAGAAGCAACAATTGTGAACTAGCACTTCTTAAAATCCAATTGCACCCTTAAAAAAAAGTCTCACAAGTCTAGTATGATGTATAACTCATAAGAGATAACAAATAAAGTTGATTTAATCAAATACTAAAAATTATCCGCTTATAATTTTTTCAAAGAAGTTATCTTTTTTGTTGAAGTAAATCTTTGAAAAGATATTTATTTCTCTTTTTTATTTTTTTTTTATTTTTATTTTTTGTATGTGATTTTATTCTCTTTATTTCTTCTCTTAGATTTTCTCTCTCATCCCAATTCTTATCAATGACTACTGAAAAACCATCTCAACATTGTCTTATGACTTTCATATCGATCATATTTCTCTGCATCAATTTTAAAGCCACCACTGCAATTCAACGTCGTTTAATTTTACAAAATCTTTTAACTAATTTTCAAGCTTTCACACAGTAAGCTTGGTAGCTGCCTTATAATGCGATTAATGTATGATATTAAGTCAATACCCAGCAAATTACCAAATTTATTTTCATGCTTTCACATAGTAAGTTTGAACCTATCTCACCATGTGGTCCATGCATGAATATTTAATCGATACCTAACAATCAACTAACACATTTTCAAGTTCTTCTACAAGAAGCTTAAAACCTATCTCAGAATGTGATTTGTGTGATATTGAGTCAATTTGTAACATTGAATTATTCGTTTTATCTGAGTTGCTATTGTTAGATGTGGATTTTTGAAGTGTTTCGTAAGTCTTGATGCTGATTTCTTGGGGATGGCATAAAGCTTGGATCTCAAAATTGTTGATTTCTTTCCTTATTATTTCCTTTAATCTATTTGTAATTGGTTTATATGTAGTTGAGATTTTGTCATGTTCTTTACATTGTAAGTTATTTTTTTTTTCAGGTTTTTGAATCTTAATTACATTGTAGTTTTACATTCATTCTTAGATATCTGTTAAGTCTCGGATTTTGATAATTTTTATATTATAATTTCGAATGAATTGTGTTTTTCTAATTTTGCATCAAAAGAGACTACTCTTTGCATAAGCTAAATGTTGGGATATTGCAAATTTTAACCTTGTGTTTTAATTTATTTATTCATTAACATTTTTGTGTCTCATCTTAGCTTCTTTTTGGTGAACCATATATCCTATTACATTTTGTGTCACTAGTTTACAAACCTAAGGCCAAGTGAGATAATGGTCGGATTTAAGAGATTTCAATGTCCCTTGCCAACATGGCAAACGATGGCTTACATTCCACACATAAGATGATCGAGTTTGTATCCATAATTTTAATTGAACAATAAGATCTCAACTTCAATTCTGAGATCTTCTAATCTTAATGATGTATTTATTTTCTGAAGTTTTTTTACAGAAAGGGTTTAACTTCAAATCATGTTCAAATATGAAGATAAATATACTTTGAGATTATTATCATTGATCTGGTTAATTTTTGGAAATCATAACCAAGCAATTCTCTTTATCAAAATTCTTCTTTGCACTCCAAGAGACGTCTCCATGGGACTTGCTTTTTTCCTATTATTGGTTGTAAATCGTGCAAATTTTAATTGGAGAGAATTTTGAAACCCCCTGGCCTCTCCTCCCTTCAAAACACACAAAAGAAAGCTAAAAACGCATGGAATGGTCACAAATATGTAGTCAGAGCTGCCATCCATCCATCCTTTGTAATAGGTTACTAAGATGGTAAATTTAAACATAATCAGAGTCCACGGAAAGCACGTCTCATATCATGTCCTCTCCATATGATCACAGTGAAATATGTGTGGATCACAATGAAATATGTGACACTTGCAAATGATGTGGCAAATTCTTTTTACATACTGGTTATAATTTCTAAAATTTGCCTCTAAACAATGATGATCGAAGGAATAACCAATTCTGGATGCTCCCAGTAACTAAGCCTATAATTTGTGAGTCATATGCCACTCAATATGACGTGCAACTGTCTATTAGCTAAACTTGACTTGAAGTTGACCCTTTTTCAAACTTATCATAAGGCCATGAGTTCCCTTTGGATAAATTAATCCATGTTTATTGATAATGATCTTTCAATTTATTAAGAAGATTAAGATTAGTAAAGGTTCGGTGTTAAATTCATGTATGACTATTTGCTTTGAGCTAATAATAGTGTATTTTTTTCTTCAATAAAAATTATTGAAACCAAAGCAAAGCATTGACTTTATGTTAGCATTTCAAAGTTCTCTCTCTGATTGGGCGGGTAATCAAATCATGATTAGCTTACACCTTAAGAAGCTTTGTGTATTTTTTTCCTCAATTCAAATTGTTGACACCAAAACAAAGCATGGATTTTATGTTACCCTTTTACAGGCCCTTTCTCTGGTTGGGTGGGTCAAGCAATTATGATAGTTTTCGCCCATAAGAAACTTTGAATTATGAATATAAAGTTCTCACTAAAGGTTGAGATTTCTTGTTAGCCTTTTATCTTTTATCTAATCATCTTTTTTGAGAAGTCAACACACACACACACACACTAACTAATGTGCATGGCCTGTTTCTACATATATGCCAAAGGCTAATCTTTTTTTTTTTTGAGAAGTCAACACCACACTCTCTCTCTCTCTCTCTCTCTCTCTCTCTCTCTCTCTCTCTCTCTGATTTATGTATATAAAGTTGACACACTTTGAATTATGAACATGAAGTTCTCACTAGAGGGTGAGATTTCTAGATCACACAAACACGTGCGGGTGCGCACGCATGTATGCACACACAGACATACTAATTTGCATGGCTTGTATATATGCTTACGTCTAAGGTTCCTTTACACAACTATATAAAAAATGTTAAGTTTTTTTTTTTCTATTCTATTGAAAACAGTGATATTTCTTTCTCAATTAGATTTTAAAATCACAAGTGTTAAGATCATTAAATAAAATTAAGAAATGAAGAAATCAGGAATCCAATTGAAATCCTCTAATATATCTTCTATCAATCTTATCAATGATCAAGTGTGGACGAATGAAGATTGCAAGGTACTTTCTACCATCATTTGCCTTTGTTTTGCCCAATTCAAAGTCTGCATTATGTTATTTATTATGGCAAAGGCAAGATTCAAACAAAATATCTTGAAAATAAATTTTTAGACAATTACCAACTGAACTAGATAACACTTATATAATCCGCATAGAATTAGTTTGGCCCATTCTAAGGACTGATATGAGATTGACCGATACTAGCATAAGATCTGGACTTTTTTCTAGGTTGTAACATGCACAAATTTATATTTTGTAGCTTGCAATACTATCATTGCAAGGCAGTTTGCGCCATAAGTTCAGTCCCAAAGTCCAAACTGTAATTATATGATAGTTTCCATTGCACGGTATGACCAATGGAACATAACTTGTGGTTGTTCATTTTGGGTATTTCTGCAGAACCTCAGCTTAATATATTCGAATTGACCGGCTTCTACTGGCAGAGGTCAGATAACTTATAAGCCTAATACATCATAACGAAATTGAGTTTATGGTGTCAGCTGTAAACCTTAAGCTTCTAACACCATAGCATTTCAAATTATTTTTATGATAACTAGTACTTAAACTTTATTGTATGACATTTAAATAGTTTTTAGAAGCCTTGCATATACTATTTATTATTGAGTTCGAGAGTTTCCATCATTATTGGGACACCTTGAAATCAGTCTTTTTATCAAGAAGAAAGCACTAGTCAATTGCATCCCAATAAGCATTCAAGAGAATGAAGCTACAAATCTAATCAAATGACAAGAACAATTTTAAATTAAATATTCTCTTCGGTTAAAACTCATTTCACATAAACAAATTTCTGCAGCTCTATTAGGTAGATAGGGATGTGTAACTAATGATATTGTGAATAAATGTAATGGTTAGTTTAGGTTGATTGATTGGTTAATATTGATGTCTTAGGGAGCCCTTCGAGTCTGTATACTTTTCATTACGGAGTGTTAGGAATCACTAAAAAAAATGAATTATGCCCTCTTTTCTTGAGCATTCTTTTCCATCTTCTTTCTCCTATTTGATACGAATCCAGGTTAGATCATGGCAATTCACATAAACAACTTTTTATTAATATAACCTTTATTTTTATTATTGCGTACGTCAGTAATATTTGTTACTGTTTATAGCTCGCTACAAGCTTCTAAATCTGGATTTTGTTTGACTCATGCGAAGGTAGAGGATATAAATTGAATTCACAACATTTTATTGTCTGCCTGGTTATAAATCTGCGATCATTTCTCTAATCCTTTCTTTCATTCAAAATTTGTTTATCCAAATGTAGCCTTAAGGATATGATGGATAATATCAAAGCTGTTTCTATCTTGGTGTTGAGCCGCCTCTAAAATTGTTATTATCCTTTAATGCAGCTGATGAAGCTTCTAAAGACGGCAGCGTGAAGGCTAATGCTGGTGATGATGCCGAGGTCAGCGTGCACACATTTTCATATCTGGTTCAGTAAATTACAGAAATCATGCCTTCTCAATGCTAACCTTTCAACTTTTTTTCTCTTGCAGTGAATTTGGAACTGGAAGCCCAGCCAATGATTCTGAAAATCTTCCTTGGTATGGTTGTTTTAGAGATTTCCAAGGCTTTCTTTGATTTTTATTTGCTAGGCTTGAACATGCTTCTGTTCTGTTTGCAAACATTTTCTTTTGTATGCATCTTGCCCGACAGCACTACTTTACTAAGCTGCCTGCTTTAAATTAATTTGACGCCTCAGGTGTTTATCAAACCTTGAGGTCAGAGTAATGCCTTTCTTTTATGTGTGCTTGAAAAGAATATGCGTTTAGTCTATGAATAGCATTACTACTGAATTACTTTATGGTAGTTTGATGGCTACATACGCAATAGCGTTTCTTTAGTTTCTGATGATTCAGGCCGAAGACCACCATGTTATTTAACATTGTTATGGACGAGCTGCAATTTATTAGTATTCTTGATTTATGATATTTTGATTAAATTAATGAGGATATGCTCATGTTCAGGCCCTCATTATTAACTAACCTCTATCTTTTTAAGATGACAATTTAACTGTCTTAGGGATTGTATTATAGGAAGCTAATTCAATTAGCCTTTTAAATTTGTATGATGCGATTTGTGATAAGACTCTGCATATGTTTGAACCATATATATATATATATCTATTCTATTGAAA
>NW_018165708.1:63472-140256 GCF_001263595.1 Phalaenopsis equestris | reverse complement strand
ATATATATATATATATATATATATATATATATATAATTTCATTAACATAATGATTGTTTTGGGGGTGATTGCTGTGGCAAAATTGCCCCCACTTAATAACTATTATTGCTTGCTTAATGATTGGACGTGTTTTAGTTTTCAGAAAAAAAAAATGGGCTTAATTCAC
Source organism: Phalaenopsis equestris (assembly GCF_001263595.1). Lineage (NCBI taxonomy): Eukaryota > Viridiplantae > Streptophyta > Magnoliopsida > Asparagales > Orchidaceae > Phalaenopsis > Phalaenopsis equestris. The sequence goes on along the minus strand of NW_018165708.1, from coordinate 140,090 downwards.
TCAGGTAGCAAATGAGCTGAATGTGAGCTTGTTGGGTATTTTTTGTACTTGGTTTGTTGACTTTCTAAACAGGTCTTCTATCAACGAGCTAAGAAATTTTGTTCGAATTAGTTACTTTTTATCAGACTTGAATCTGAGCAAGATAGAATTAGGTCATTTGATTGTTAGTAAATGAAACAAATTTTCAATTGTTGGCTCTAATGGTTTGAAAAAGTTGCTCTAATTTTACTGTTGTTATTTAAAGTTTAGATAATATTAATGTACGTTTTTGAAAGTATATTTGGTAGCTCTAGGGGTGTAAACGAGCTGAACACGAGCGAGCCATGCTCAGTTGTGTTTGGCACGTATATATTTCGAGCTCAAAAAATGTGTGTTCGGCTCGTTTGTTTAACGAGCTGAACACGAGCCGTTCACGAATAGAGTACTTTTAACGGCCTTAATTATGTAGCCAGACAATAAGAGTTTGAGCAATATTTAAATATTATTATTTATATTAAAACATAATTTGAATTTAATTTAATAATTTTTATTCTATTTTCTTAATCATCATAAATTTTTGTAGTCTTGTAGTCAATTAGATTTTTTTTAAAATATTACTTTTATATATATAATATATATATATATATATATATATATATTAAAATATCATTCGAGCTGTTTTGATAACCCTAGGTAGTTTTAATGATAAAAATAAAGTTACAAAATAGTATAATTTACATTTATTTACCTTTTACAGAATGAATGAATTGAATATAAATAATTGTCGATTAGTGCATTAGCCTGGTAACAACAATTTTTTTCACAACAAAAAGTTCATGTGTCACAGCCTGAACTTTTCGAATTTTCCATATATTTGTTTGGGGCATTTATGTTCGTACGACATAATTTTTTATGTATTTACATGTCTAACACCTAAACTTTACGATCTATAACATCATCACTCATTGATTTATGACATCCGTGGTATAATTGCAAATATTAAATTTTAGGTGTTGGGCATGTAATTATTCCCAATTAGTTTCTTTGTTCTTTTTTGCGTTATGGATATGTAGACTCTTCAATTATATGGTTGTAAAGCTCAATAAAAATCCCCATCGATCAATTTAAGTTTTTATGATAAATATTATGTTCCTCTTATTTGTTAAGGATCAGAATCACGTTGTTTCAAAGAAAATAAGACCACAACTCGATAACCCTAAACAGATAAATAAAACAAAAGTTTTAACTCAAAGAAAGCATCAATAACTCAAAAAATTAACGCTCAAAAAAGAAACAAACCTATAACAAAAGCATGCTTCCAAACAAAAAAAAGCCCAAACAAGAAAGGCAAACCATGCTCTTACAATTGCTCCAAGAAAAAGAAGGAAAAACCAATTCGAAAGTCATCAGCCAACAAGGGATGAAGCAGCACAACAGCAGAGGAAGAACTGTAAATCCGCCAACCACTGTGGAGGAGGAATAATAAGAGACGGCAGACGAAAAATAGCAGTAGAAGTTTCAACCCAATTAGAGAAAACAAAACAAGAAAAAGCTATAACAAGGAACGTCCCAGGAAAAACTAAACCGGAGCCCCAACGCAAAACAACATTAGAAGAAATATACATAAAAAGCTTATTGCTCAAACTCACAGAGCTTAAAACTTACTTGCAAGAAAAATTATTAAAATTCCCTCAAACTATAATGAATGTGCTATACAAATATAATTGTTCAAATATACTATTCAATTATAATAAATAGCTGGATAAAATCATAGCTCATTTTAAAACGACAAAAAGGGAAAAAAAATGAGTAATATTGTTCATATCAAATGAATACCCAAAAAATTAGAAACCACAAAACAAGTGTCCGCAGAAGAAAAGGAGCTTACAATCAAGAAGGAAGGCTAAACAAGAAAGACAAACCAAACTTTTAACACAACTTCAAGAATAAGCAAATTCCAATTCGAGAAACACAAGTAACAACAGAAGAGGAACCACAAAAATAGAAGAATAATAGCATGACATTGACATATAACAAGAAAAAAAAAACATCAAAAGACAATAATCTTAAATCAGCAGAAGGTAGAGTAAACAACCAACCTAAATCAAACAAGAAAGTCAATTCCTCCTTTGACATAGAAGTTAATAAAATTCTCTCTAACTATGATAAATATCATATAAAAATATAAATATTCAAACATATGCTTGAATTTTAATAAATAGATGGAAAACATCATACCTCAACAGAAAAATGATAAAAAAGAAATGAATAACATGAACAATAGTACTCATATTAGAAGAATACCCAAAAATCAATAATCCACAAAACAAGAGTCCTTAGAAGCAAAGAAGCTCCCAACTAAGAAGGAAACCCAAATAAGAAAGGCAAATCAAGGTACCAACACTGCTTCAAGAATAATAAGAAGATCCCAACTCGAGAAACGCAAGACAACAGTAGAAGAGGAACCACTACAACAAAGAAGAACAATAATGAGAAAAAAAAAAGAGAAAGCAGTTTAATACAAGTAGAAGACAAGGGCAGACATCCAACCTAAATCAAAATAGGAAGATAAATTCCACCTTGATAGCAAAAAAGCCAAATCAAAGAACACAAAGCAAATGAAAGTAACAAAAAGAGAAAATCCAGGAAACTCTAAACCTAAGAAAACAACTGACCGACTTCTTTTTGTAATCGACAAATTCTTTTTGTAATCGAAAAATAGCAGTAGAAGTTTCAACCCAATTAGAGAAAACAAAACAAGAAAAAGCTATAACAAGGAACGTCCCAGGAAAAACTAAACCGGAGATAACTCAACCCCAACACAAAACAACATTAGAAGAAATATACATAAAAAGAAATTGAGTAAAAAACCAAGATAGTGCAAGCTTATTGCTCAAACTCACAGAGCTCAAAACTTACTTGCAAGAAAAATTATTAAAATTCCCTCAAACTATAATGAATGTGCTATACAAATATAATTGTTCAAATATACTATTCAATTATAATAAATAGCTGGATAAAATCATAGCTCATTTTAAAACGACAAAAAGGGAAAAAAAATGAGTAATATTGTTCATATCAAATGAATACCCAAAAACCCAGAAACCACAAAACAAGTGTCCACATAAGAAAAGGAGCTTCCAATCAAGAAGGAAGGCTAAACAAGACAGACAAACCGAACTCTTAACACAACTTCATGAATAAGAAGCAAATTCCAATTAGAGAAACACAAGTAACAACATAAGAGGAACCACAAAAACAGAAGAATAATAGCATGACATTGACATATAACAAGAAAAAAAAAACATCAAAAGACAACAATCTTAAACCAGCAGAAAGTAGAGTAGACAACCAACCTAAATCAAACAAGAAAGTAAATTCCTCCTTTGACATAGCTCAGAACTTACTTGAAATAAAAGTTATTAAAATTCTCTCCAAGTATGATAAATATCATATAAAAATATAAATATTCAAACATATGCTTGAATTTTAATAAATAGATGGAAAAAATCACACCTCAACAGAAAAATGATAAAAAAGAAAAGAATAACATGAACAATACTACTCATATCAGAAGAATACCCAAAAATCAATAATCCACAAAACAAGAGTCCTTAGAAGCAAAGAAGCTCCCAACTAAGAAGGAAACCCAAATAAGAAAGGCAAATCAAGGTACCAACACTGCTTCAAGAATAATAAGAAGATCCCAACTCGAGAAACGCAAGACAACAGTAGAAGAGGAACCACTACAACAAAGAAGAACAATAATGAGAAAAAAAACAAGAGAAAGCAGTTTAAAACAAGTAGAAGACAATGACAGACATCCAACCTAAATCAAGATAGGAAGATAAATTCCACCTTGGTAGCAAAAAAGCCAAATCAGAGAACACAAACAAATGAAAGTAACAAAAAGAGAAAATCTAGGAAACTCTAAACCTAAGAACACAACCCTCAACAAAAGACAACAAAGGAAGAAAAATAAGCTTGAAAGAAAAAAAAATCAATCAAAAATAAATAAATAAAACAGAAAACTCAAACCCAAATAGAGCATAACTAACCAGAAAGAAAAATTTTTGAGATTCCATCCTACTATGATGGCTATCAAACTATGATGACTATCAAAATAAATATCCAAACATGTGGTTGAATTTTAATAAAGGCTAGGAATTTCAACTTAAAAACAACAAAAAGGGAAAATAACAAGAAAAGCAAAAGGACAAACATAAAATAAAATTTTAAAAATAAATATAATAAAGTAAGAAAATATTAAAGAATAAATATAGTCAAGAAAATATTTCAAAAATACCAAATCAAAAGACACAACAATCTAAAGAGAAAAAAGAAAACAACAACCAAACAAAAATAAAACAAAGAAAACAAAAAGGAAAAAGTAAATAAGGAAAAACCCTAAAAGACCCTCTATAGGAATAAAACCACAAATAGGGACAAAAAGAGAAAACCAAAACCAGAAAAAACACTAGAAGCACAAAAAAAAGGAAAAAAAGTCATAGAGGAGCAAACCATTCTACCAAATGAAAGCAAAAAAAAAAAAAAAAAAAAAAAAAGAAAAAAAAACAATAACCAATAACCAATCAAAAGATAAAACCGAAAACAAAACCCTAAAACAAATAAACAAATAGTCACAATTATAAAGATCTTTAATATATAAAGAAATATAAATTTAAACTTTAATCTCCTAGTCTTCCATCTAATTATCACATGAATATTGCAAATCAATGTATCAATAGAATAACTTTTTTTTTTTAAATTCTATCATTCCTCTCTTTCCAAATATGATAAGCAATAACATGAACTGCTAACAAGCAAACTTCTTGATAATAATAGAAACTAATGAATTTGCTTGAGAGAGAGAGAATATGTAACATATTAGCACTTAAAGATAAAAATTCTCATTAAGAATACAAATTTTTAATAAAAAGTGAGCAAAATCACAATAAAAAAGAGATGATTATGATTTTCATTATGATTGAAGCATAAACATAAAAATTATTAATTATAATAGCTATAGCAGTCAAACCATCATTAGTTTTGAGACTATGATGTAAAATTCTCCGAGTGTTGATTACAAATTTGTTGGAATAATCTTTAAAACAAACAATTTTTTTTCCAACTAACTTAAGAAGAGCTATAAAAAATAAGACAAAAAATGAATTTATTGGCATGCTTATCATGGCCATTCTAAAGGCAGTTATTAAAACCCATTTTAATAAGAATCTCTTGAGTATAACTTAAATAAACATCAGGAATAATATAATGAGAAGAGAAATTTCAATTTTTTTTAAGGGTAACAACAACTGCTTTAGTAAGAGTAAGAAGATAAAAGCAATTAAAAATCTCATTACCAAACTCTTATAAAGAGAAGTGTCATTCAACAAATGATAAAAAAAAATTAAAAAAAAATAGAGAGAACTATTAGAAGTAAGTTGAAATTGCAGGAAAATCCTAATTTTAGAAGTCATTTTAACAAGATTTTTCCAAAAAGAGTATGAAATGCTCCTATGTTTAATCCAAAAGATCCATAATGATTAAAACACTAAGTATCTAAAAGAGAAGTAGAATTAAAGTTCCTCCAAGTAATTTTAGAATCTCACGGTAAATTAATCATATCAAGATAGGGCAAACCAAGACCACTATAAATCTTAGGTTTAGAAGCTTTAAGCCTTGCAATCGTATGAAGTTTAGAGTTAGAATAGTTATTAAACAAAAAATTATGACACAAGACAAAAATTTTCTTTCTTAAAACTTTAGGAATATTAATGGCACAAAACTTATAATGAATATAACTCTATATAGCATGTTTCAATAGTTCAATCTACTACAAAGCTTCCAACCAAGAAGCCAATTTTCTAATTTATCTAGTGACTTAGAACAATTAGAAGCGAGCAACTTAGAAGAAATAAAAAGCACACCTAAATAATACCAAGGTAAATGTTTTAGCGAGAAACCACTTAACTCACAAAAATAGTTTTGAAGATTAGAGTCAACAAACTTAGTAAAATAATTTATGTTGTTGTTTTTATTAATTCTAAAATGGGTATATTCATAAAAATTATCAATAGTACTATTGAGATTGTTAATAGCAATAAATTAGCTTTATCAAAAACTAGTAAATCATTAATATAAATAAGATAATATATACTATAGTTATCAATTATGTGATTAGAAGTAATAAAATTAGAATGTCGAGCTTCCATAAAGCAAGTAAAAACATCCATCATAATGGTAAAATAATAAGGTAAAATAGAACGACCTTGTTTAATTTCATTAGAAGAAGTAAAATAATCTGTCAATTCATTAATAATGATAACAAAAAATCAGGTCTAATTTTTCACTTAATATGAACTCGACTCTATTAATTTTTTGAAATAAACACAAAGAAGTTTGTTGAGTTTTTTTTTTTATGTTAAGCTCATTTATTGGAGGGTTATGTGGGCACAAACATGTACAAAGGTTGGTTGATGATTCTCAAATATATTAACTTCTCCTTTAAATATCATTGCTTTAAAAAGATTTTTTTTTATTTTAATACTATAATGTTATTACTGTTTTTTAAAATTTAAAATTTATTTTTTCATGATTTAAATTTATTTAGCAAATTTTAGTAAATATATGGACATTTATTTAGTTTATTTGAATGAGTTGTTTGATAGATTTATTAGAGTGATTAAATTTAATCAAAATGTTTTATTGAATCAAATTGGTCTATGAAGATTTTTTTTAATTTTTTTAATTAAAATGTGCTCTTTATTTTGACACTGATGTCAAGTTTTTTTATTAAGAAGCATTGTTTGTTCATGAGATTTGAAGACGTCATAGGTTTGAGAATATATTAATGGTGTAAACTAAATTAAGAGAAGGTTTTTTTTTAATTTTGGCATTTGATTGGATGAAAACAATATGTAATGTAAAATTTACCTTGTAATTTAAAGTTGGTGTATTTCAACTTCATTAGTTTTGAATTATTTTTAAATACAATGTAAATTGCATGCTATCAACGTTGTAGCACGCCAGTCGCTCGTTGTAGCCTGTCAGTCTGCTTTCTTATCTTCATTGTGTGCAACAATTTGTAATCTTTGTTGAATAATTACTAACCACAAGTTGATAATTAATAAACTTTTTAATTATCCTTAAAGTTTATTTAAAAATTACTTAATTAAAGATTATCAACTAGAAGCCTGGATTATCTTCATTTAAAGGATAATTAAAAAGTTTCCTTTAATTATTTACATCATAGGTAATTAATCATAACAGTTTATTACACCAATTAATTAAGAAGTTTATTTCCTTTAAATAACCCCAGAACAGTGCTTAACGTTGGAAGCCTACCATTGCAATCACAAGCTATAGTTGTCGGTCGTAAAAGTTACAACCACCAGTCATCACCACCACTATGGTTGAGCATGTTTCACATTGAATTTTTTTCAAAATAAATACAAAAATATAAATTCCTATGTTTTCTTTAAACCAAATTAAAAGATTTCTAAGTATTTAAAAGATATTGTATCAATTACACTGTATTCATTTCACATTGAATTTCTTTTTATCAATCTAAACAATCCCTTAAATTAAATTAAAAAAAAAATACATATACAATATGAAATAATAATAAAGTATGAACCTCCATATTATAAGTTTGAATTTTGTGCAAACTTTATTTGAATCTAATTCAAGCATTTAGATTTGAACCTAGGGCTCAACAACTGCTATGAAACAAATTTGAAATATATGTAAAAATTAGGTTTGAACAATGCTAAAACATTAATTTTTTTTTTTAATTTGAACCTTATTTCAATGAAGGTTTGAAGTGGGTAAAATTTTATACTATTTGGTTTAAATTTTGTTCAAACTACCTTTTTAAATTTATATGTCCATTATTAGCTTCAAAATAAGGATTGAAATTAGATTCAAATCTTGTTGGAATCTAATTCGAACTTAGTTCAGACTTTATTAACACTTAATTTTTAATAATATTCATAATGGAGGTTAAAAATTTGATATGAGCTAGAAGATCTAAACCTATTCTCCCTTGATTTTTCTATATAGAATTGATTCATTCATCTTGTTGAACAACTTATATAGTCAAAGTCTTCTTGTGAAGGGGGATTACATTCCAAGAATATTATATAAAGTTGAGTGGTATGGAGAAAATGATCAAAATGTTTGAAGCATACGATCTTTGTGAGAAGGTTAAGTAATGTCCCCTCACGTAGTGTTTCATTCTTCAGAACCTAACAATTTTTTGAGACCTTAATCCCTTAGGTTCTCTTAACTCCATCATGCTCTTCTAATTATTTTGAATTTAATTCTATTGATTGGCTAAGGTTTGGTGAATTTGTTTTTAATAAGAAGTTTGAGGAGATCATTACAGGGAAAAGATTTATCGACAATTGTCTAAATACTATTTGTAACTTCAAGAATGGCAATGATGAAAAAGCTTTTACGGTGTTCATAAGAAATATGTTTGAAATCTTGATCTTTGCTTCGTTGTTCATGTGCTTCTCCTCAATCTTGAGGATTAATGCTGACATTAAGTTTCTACCAATGGTTGAAAAAAGAGCTTTTTTTTTTGCATATCTATTAGGAAGATTATCATAAGAGAAGACACCAAGGGGTTGAATATGAACATAATTTTCACTCAAGGGAATGCAATAAAGGTGGAGAAGACAGTAGAAAAAAAAACTTGGAAGTTCATATGTGGCCAACTAATTTGTCATATTATTGTAATACTAAACTTGTATAAAATTTCAAAGCCTAGGAAGAAGTGAAAAAATATTTGGAGAGGAAGCTCTTTGGATGTTTAGCTGAAAAAGAAATGAAATGTTCAAAAGAAAAATGTTTTCTCGCGTCTTTTTAATATGTTTTAAATGTTAATTTTGATTAGTTATTAATGGGAATTACATCGAATGCTTTATTATTATTTTCTTTTTCATATGATTGTTAACCCTACACTAATACAAAGATATTATGTGGAAGACTTTTTTTTTTTTTATATATACCACTAATTAAAGTTATAAATGAGAAGGAACCATTACAAATTTTACTAGAAGCCTGGTGGTCAAGGTGGGATAAGCTAGTTGATCCATATGTCATTGGTCTTCTTTATTAAATAATTGGAGAACACTTACTTTTTTTAAAGTTTTGATCATAAGGGTTATATATGACTCGAATAAATGTGAGATTAAAGTAGGAAGTGATAGCACAAAATGATTGCAATGGATGAGTACATATTACTATGTTAGAAGATAAGCTAATAATTCTTATTATAAGAATACATGATTGTAGTGATTCAATATTCTTTAATGATATAATTGTTTATTATAAGATTTATTACCTTATAGTACATATGCAGTTTACTTTATAATAAAAGAGCAGTTTTAGCTTGACCTCAAGATGTTTTGATCAAATATTTCTGAAATTATAAAAGAGAAAATGTCAAAGAATATCTTCATATGACATGAGTCAGTGTTGATATTATTGGTGATAAAAAGTGATAATTGAGTTGTTGGATTGATATAGAATTCATATATTACAATGAATTGCAATAACATCCATTGGATAATATATGTAATTTTATTGTTTTAGAAGTCGTGACATTTTATGATTATAATCTCTCAATTATTGTAACTCTTGTGTCCTCTTCAAATGTTTCAATGTATTATTGGAATTTTTTGGGTTATTTGAACCTAAGATATTCTCTCATCACTGTGAAAATATAGGAGAGACATCATAGGTGAAGTATCTGTAGCAAGCGTTAGATACTAAACCTTTAGATTATGAAAGCTTACTCTTTTATGATCATGTATTATACACTATTTCAAAATCTTAAGTACCTGTAATACAATTATTTTATTATTTTACAGTGGAGATTTGATCCCGATTTTGATATGTAAGGATTTATGAAGTTGACACCACTACAGCGCCAAAAACTTGATCCTTATATGAAAAGTAAGTTAATCAGGGCTTCTAAAAGGCTGGCGCCTAGGCACCTTAATCGGTTTTTTCTCAAAATTCAATGTATTTTGATGAATTTTGAAGGGGAATTTGAAGTGACTCTTAGGGATTTTGAAGTTTATATTAAATGAGGCTTAGTGTCTCTTGAAGAAGAGGGAGGAGTGTGAGAGAGGCAAGTGTGTGTGTGTGTGTGTGTGTAAGGGGGAAAGTGTCTTTTAGAGTCTTGGTGACTTTTCGGACTTTGGAGAGAAGTGTAAGGGATGGTTATTTGCTATGTAAAGAGGGCATAAATCTTCTATAAATAAAATTTTTAGACTCTTTTTGTTTTTTTTTTAATTATTGCAATATAATTATATGATTTTAATGTCATTTGCAATGAAGAATCCATGTGTTTTCTCTATGTTTAGTAAGTAGTTTTCCTTACTCTTTCTCCTTGCAATAAAAAATAATCATGTGTAGGATTAGAATTGTTTAAGACTTCTCTTATTCATACTTGTGATGATTCATTACTTCGTACTTAATTTACATAATCATTATGATCAATTGGTATGCTAAAACTTATTGTGAATTCACAATGATCTGAGAGGGTTATGCATTCCTCAACTAGTAAGAATCACATTAATCTGGTGCATGATAAGGTAGCCCATTGTTTAGTGCAAATAGATAAGGAGATAAGTTTTGATGGGTGTAAATTAGTAATTCTAGGGTGACAGGCTAGAACCTTAACCAATTTGTTCTAGAGTTTGGAACTTAAGGACAAGTTAGTCCAAAAAAGAGAGCACAGTGTGTAATCTAGAGTGACAGGCTAGAACCTACCCAACATAACCTAAGATTTAGGAACTTAAATCTTGGTTAGCTAATGTTCTTTATGCACTCAGAAGAGAGTAAAGAATAGGATTGCTCCTATTTGTCACAATGCTACATTTAAACCTCTAAACATTTGATTATTACACTGATTATGATCTCAATGCAAAGAGAAAAAGGGGTTTTGATTATATAAGAACTTTTCAAAATTTAACTAGCCTACGTAGATTTGGTTTTTATTTAATTTAGTTAATTTTAATTTTAGAATAAAGTTGTAAATTTAGGAAAATTAAACTTTTCAAAAATTCTAAACTAAAACCTGATAGTAGTAGACTAGAACTTAGCCTAAGGGATTTCTTACCTTGCTTTTACGTGGGATCAATACTCTGCGTTTTTAAAAAAAAATTTATATTACTTGAACAATATATGCACTTGCATAGAACCCCTACTGCATAAACTATAAATCAAACTCTAAATTCTATAACATAATCAATATGGTCTATTCGATACTCTGGGTCAAGTTTTAAGCCATGAAACTTAAATAGTTGTGTAATTGCGGGTCGCGCCATTGACTAAATGAATTTCATAAATTATTTAGTTTATATAATCAAGTTCATTGCCAAGTAGTGTGTCTATCTCTAGGGATAGTGTATTACTTATGTTGTCGTGCTCGATTACTTAAATTATTAAATAAATGAGATCTATCTAGTTTCATTTTTCAAAATTAAAATGCAATTTTTTCAAACTAAAATTATATACATATTAAATTAAATTATTTTCAAAATAACCAACAAATTATAAATGGAAATCGACAGTGCAGTGTCCCGGTGCATGCACGCTAGAATAAAGGTCTGGGTGCACTTGGTAAAAAGCTGCCTTAATTCACTTTAGTTCATCCTTATTCATTATAAAATAGCATCCATCCTATTTTCTACACAAATCATATAAAATACATTTCTCACGCATAACACCATTATAAAATATACAAAAAGTAAGGGTAAATATGCCAAAAATTCATCACACATTTCATCAATTTAACGTGTTGTAATAAGGTTGTTCATCCAATTATCTGTGACATTTAGAGTCTCTAAGGTGGTGGTACTAGGATTTCCTACTAATACATAACTCATCTACTCTCTTAATAGGGATCTTGACATTGAATTTATCTCAAAGCTGTCTAACTATCTAGAAATGGGGGCTACATGAGAGGCTCGGATATTCAAAGCATCAGAATCATGCACACTAGCCTTTTTTTTTTGGTAACTCGCTCAGAGGGCCATTAGAAACTACTGGTGGCCATTTTCTCAATCAATTCATATGCCTTTTCAAAGCATTTGGATATCAGATATCCCTCAGTGGTAGCATTTATATTGCAATATAAAGAACCGCCGACAAATTGTAAAAAGTTTGGATAATAAGCAAGGTATGTGTTGACCTCACTTTTGGTTGTGGTTTAGTTTTTTCTGCTTTAGTAGCCTAAGTTCTAGCCATAGGACTTTCCTATTGACTATTCTTAGAAAACTAGAAAAGGAACCCTCACCATCAGAACTTCTACCCTCTTCTCTACTCAACTTGAAGTTCCACATATTGATCATAACCTTCAGCACTTAGTAGGTGGGGTCATTATGGGGGAACTCAAGATCAGTCACCCTTAGGACTGTTGAACCTTAGGGTGGACCCTGGGTGTTGGTCTAGGGCTTAAAGTGCATACTTGCACTCATAATCACTCACAATCCTAAACTTAAACTTCTAGGCTTTGGTCCCTTGATACTTTTAAGAGACTCATGTAAGTGGTCCCCTAAATCCACTAGCCCTAGACTAGAGTTTAGCTAAGACCACTACATAGAGGACCCAAAATAGGGTTTCCATTGGTTCATGGCTTATTGACGGTGATTGGCACTCCAACTCTACCAACATACCCAACCTAGCATTTTCCCCTAAACTCCCTCAAATTACCTAGATACCCTTGGGACTCCAAATTTGGCTAAAATTTTCAAATTTACCCAAAATACATAAATTGGTTCAAAAGTCATTTCAAACACCTTGAAAATGCCCAAACTACCCAAAATCACCAAAATTTGGGAAATTACCAAAATACCCCTCCTTACCCCAAAATTCCAAAAATTCTAAAAAATCCCAAAAATTCCCAAAACCTTTTAAATATTTCCAATTTCATTTTCTTTCCAATTTCATTTCTTTCAACTACCACATGACCCAATTTACATGGCCCAATTTGGCCAATTTGATCATCTTTCATCAAAAACCCCAAATTGCCCTTTAAAGGCCCATACTTTCCCCAAATCACCTCAAATGTTTGTCAAATTGGTCTCAATTTACCCCAATTCCAATTATAAACTCAAATTTTCTTTTCATATGCCTAATATAAACCAAATCCAAGCCCAATTGGTCCATGATTTGAACCTAATTTTGATTTAGATCAAAACCCCAACTTTGGCCTCATGACTTGGTTCCACCAAATTGAACTCATGGCCTACTCAACTTGCCACAATTTGTGTCGAAAAACCTTCATAATATTCCCATACATCAAACTTGACCCTCAATTAGCCTTGATGAGGACTCAATTTCATTTGATTTCAACCTAAGTCCAAAAAGCCCCAAATTTGCCCCAAATTGGTCATGGCCCAAAATCTCACCAAATTGATGGCCTTAGCCCCATGGCCTTAGCCCCAAAATGGCCTTAGCCCCAAAATTTCCACTCTATTCCTTCATGAAAAATCTTCACAACATCTCCCTTGACCATTTGGACCATTAAATTTTAACTTAACCCAATGCTAGCTCAACCTAGACCCATGTCTAGCCCAACATGCCCAAATTGACCAAATTTCAAAATCCTTCAAATTGACCCTCCAATTGAATCAAATTGACCAATCCTTCAAATTGACCCTCCAATTGAACTCAAAATAATTTCAATTCTTCACAAAAGGTATTCATAACAATACTTTACATAATGTTGATCAATCAATTGAGCCAATTTACATGTCTAGCCTAGCCCTAAGCCAAGTTTTGATCACTTGAACCCATGCACTAAAGATGACCTAACTAACCCAAAGTCACCAAATTAATGACTCTACCACCATTAGTTGAACCTTAGTGGCCAGCCTAAACCTCTTAAAACCACCTAAACTAATCCATGGACCAAAGGTCCCCTAAATTAAATGATTTCATTCCATATTTGCTTAAGCTTAGGATATTTTTGCCAAAACAAAGCCTAAACACATTAAATTGCTGTGACATATTCCCCTGGGTTCCCTGAGCTCCTAGCCACCTCCCCCTATCATGGCCGGCTGGCCTAGTGGCTGGAAAATGGCCAAACAGAGAGCCACCCCCATGGGATTAAACTCAATTCAAATCTTGAGGCCACCTCATGCAAATTAAATGTTGCAGCCCCTCTGCCCCCCACCTAGGCAGCACATTTCACCCCCCAATTGGTCATGGCAGCAAGCCTTAAGACATTTTCTATAAAAGCTCCCCTCCACGGCCATGGAGGTAGAGCTGAAAATTTCTTAGAGAGAGCCCCCCAAACTCTCTAAGACCTCCCAGTGCAATCCAACCACCACATTGCCCTGAATCCCCTTGCCGGAGCCTACTTTTGAACCCTAATTTTGAGCTTGAATCTCTACGTCAAACCAGGACAGAGCTCATTACACTCCTAAACTCCACAAAAATTAAATTAACTCTACCCAGACCTTCACAACCAATAAAGAAGCCAAAGCCCCATAAAATCACCCTTCCACAGATCCTCTACCATAGCTCTAGACTAACACCCAAATCTTTGGTCGAATTCCTATTTAGGCTTTGTACCACAGCCAGAGGCTTAATACCTACCCTCCTTGGACCCCAATGAACATGCCGAGCACCTCTGATCAAAGCTTCACTTCTCATAGCCAATGTACTGATCTCCTCTTCCTCTCGAGCCTATTTTGATTCTCCATTTGATTAGGCTTGATTTAATTGTATGATTACCATATGGATATGTTCTTCTCACTTAGACGAGTCCATAGGATCAAACCATAAGTGATTTGGTTGAGTTTAAGCTGAGATCTTATGGTTTTAGTGTGGACGGTCACGAGATCACTCTATCAGGGACGATGACCAGGAACCGTCCGATCGCGCTTGTATTGGATGGACGGAGGAGATCGAGCCGGACAACACTTCCTTACATGAACCGCGGGCCGAGTCAGCAGCTACGCGGATGACGGTGTCCAACCATAGCGCGTCACGCGTGCCTTCGGAGATGTCTAGGATCCAGTCAGTGTCGCGCGTTTAAATAGATATATAGGGAATTTTAAAAATCAGAAAATGATCCCTATTTAAAAATTCATATCTTGGTGTAGAAAAATCATAAAAATAAAATAAAAATACCCTATTGCTCGGTGAACAGAGGAGAATAATGTGAAAATAATTTATAATGTGAAAATAATTTTAAATGTGAAAATAATTTTAAGTCCACATAATGCATATTTTTTTTTTAATTAATTAAACACTAATTTCAATGTTTTGATTCTCCATGCATATAGGCATATCACCATGGCTTGAAATTTTAGCATGTTGTTGCCTCTATCTTAGGGAACATCCTCTGATTTTTCCAAAATCAGAGGAGGTCCCTAGACAGAGATCCATATTTTTTCAAGTTTATGTCTATTATTTGTATAAATTAATCATGATAATTAACATGTTACTTAGAAAATTTTAAGAAAATTTTGGAAGGTTCACTATGACTAGAGGACCCTATGAAAATAATTTCATGAGTTAAGCCATTAAGAATGCACTTAATCTTCACCAACCCTAAAACACTAAGGTAATTAATTTTGGAAAATAAAAATATTTAAATGACTTGATTTTTGAGCTCCACTGTTGTAAAAAACATAACTCCAGAGAACTCGCCATAAAAATTTCAAAACATTTGGAGTTCATTTTATATCTCAAATTGATTTTTCAAGTTAATTAACATTTTTGTCATTAAAATGATTTTTAATAATTAAAATATAACTTAAAAAATTATAAAACTTGGTTTTCAGAGTTCTCTGTGATTAGATGAATTTTATAAAAATAAATTTGAAGTGAAAATAAAAATTTTATTTTTAGCCTATTTTAAATATTTAAATAATTAAAAATCCATAAAAATCACAAAGATAATAAAATTCATGAAAATGTTCTAAATTTCTTCCTATGCGCTTAGGAATAATTAAAATATTTTTCCTGATTTTCTAAATAAAGATATTGAATTTTGAAGCTTAAAATAATTTTTAAAGACTAAAAATGTTCTTTTACTAAAATAATTTTAATAATTAAAAGAAAAATAAAAAAAAATATATGAAGTTTCTTTCTCTGTGTCTATTGACATCAGAGAGATTTCATAAAAATATAAAACTTAATTTTCCAAATTTAAAATATTTTACAATTAATAAACACTCCAAAAATTAAAATAATTCTTAAAATTCACATATAATTCCTTAAATCATGAAATTTGGTCCTCATGCTTCTCTGGCCTAATTCTATGGTTTCTCTAGTTTAAGCATACCTCCAGTAAAAATTTCAAGGGATTAGGATTTACCTTGGTTAAGTTAGGAATTTTCTTTGAAAAATCCTATTTTTGAATTAAAAATAATTATATAAATAAATTAAATTTTGAAAAAAATCACACTTTCTCCTCTGATGTCTCAATTGACCCATGAGTGAGGTGGGATAAAAATTTCAAAAGTCATTTGGATTAAATTTGATGAATTATGAAGTGATAGAGCCTTAGGGGCAAATGTGTAATTTTGGAAATTTAGCCTTAATTAACATTTAGGCCTAATTTTAGAAAGGGAAATGAGAAATCTTTGATTTTAATTAACATATTTGGATGTTTGAAACACAAGGAGTTAACTGGTAGAAATTAGGCTCACTTGTCCTAATTAAAAAAGGATAAATTTGCAATTTCCTTAAATTACATAAATTTGGGAGTCTAGCCGATTAAATGATCCTAGATTTAGGGGTATGATTTTGGGTGTTAATAACTCACTAATTTAATACCCCTATTTGATGAACAAAAAAAAATATATGAATCATCACTATCACTTATAAGTAAATTTCATTTGCAATGACTAAGACACTCACCAAAGTCTTAAGGGCTTAGTAGTGACTTTGGTTAAATCAACTTTCATTTAGATAAGGATTAGAAAAGTAAACATCATTAAAACATCTTTTAAACACTATAAACCCAAGTCAAAATTTGGCTAAGTCTCTTAAACTTGTCTCTTTAAGGTTCTTCACCCACATAATTCTTAAATAAAACAACTCAAAAGTTAATCACAAACATCATTTTTAGGGATAATTGAGATATCAATGCTCACTGTGCACTAAGGGTATTTACATGATGAATTATTAAGCCACATAATTCTTTTTTATCAAATACTGACAATTTGGCAGCGAGAGAGTGGCACAGACCTGCTTCTTTCTCTAGATCTGTTGGATACCTCGGAGATCTACTAAACTTAATATGTTTTGCTTGACAAAATCATTCTTAATTAAACTCCTAAGGACCCACCAAGATATGACCTAGGGTTAGGAAAACTACCAAAACCTTACTTTTTTTATTCATATAAATTGCCCTGACATGCATTTTGAGTTTTGGGTGATGAAATGAGAAGACTCGCCAGGTACACTTTTATAGTTTTCAGCGTCGTCTTTTTTGTACTTTCATGCTTACACAAATTTTTATGCTAAACAAAAATGTCACCCTGCATGAAAACTAAAACTATCAGGATAACCACAAAATCAAAACCAAAACTAAAACTAAAATCAACCAAGATAAAATTCACCTCCACAACATTTAAAATATAAAAGAACTCAAAATTTAATCACAAACTTCACACAAAACTACAATTGCAACTAAATTAAGATGTCTCTATCGAATGATCGGGAATCCCTTAGAGGAGATAACCTACGGTTGCTAACGAGGCTTCTCACGATATAAATAAAATTATGGAACTCATTAAGTTGAGTTTCATAAGTTCATTTGGACTGAGTGAATCCAATAGAAAATAGTGGTGTCGGAACGAGAGAACCATAGAATCTTAATCGGTGTCGCTTTAATCAACTTTAACATGCCCTCATAAAATTTAACAAACTTCAACCATAGGGCCACCTGATTTGACATCATAACGAGACATACTAGAAAACTCAAACTCGTTACAGTGAGGAGCTTGGAGTTAGGATGGTGGGCAGCACGACCATCTTCAATAGTAAAACCTGTCTTCCCCAGCTAAATCAAAATTCCTTCCTTAGACTTAAAAAACAAATCCATAGGACTTTGAGGTTGCTTGCTTATGCAACGTAAATCCTCACCTTATTTTTAGGCCTTTGTATAGTCTTGTTATACAATATAAGCCCTAACTCGTCTTAGGATTTCGAGGTTATTGTCCGTCACGACCCAAACCCTCACATCTTCCCCGCTAATTCATGGAGAGATTTTTTCACATGAATATAAGCTCTAACTAATAAAATTGGCAGCATGAAACACATAAATATTTATCCTTAGAAACGAAGCCAAACATTAGGATAGCTTAGGAAGTCACTAGGGTTCTCCTCTGGATCCATGACATCCCCTAGTTCTTCCTCCTTTGGACTCTACAACAACATGTTTCAAATTTGAACCAATCCTCTTCACACCTCTACGTTCGATCTCATTGAAAAGTTCTACCATTTAAAACTCCTTGAAGATAGTATTTTCTGATTTTTATCAAGAGTCTTCTTAGGTAACTTTGATCATTTAAGATGTAATTAACTATAGGGGCTTGCCCTTATAGGAAGCATGTCCAAACTCAGCTTAATATAAACCCTATTTAATTCTTTATATTAAATAGGGGAACTTGTCTACAAATACAAAGGTTTCGCAAACCAAACAAATGTCATATATTCCTTAGTTTATTTGATCGAGCCTCATCCTCAAGTCTTGTGTTTATCCTTCGTAAATTTGAGGTACAACGCTCTTTCATTTAAATTATGAAAAATATGGGGTCAGTTTGATTTCATATTTTTCTAAAACTAAATATATATGTAAATTAAAACGTCCTTCCGAAGCGGGCGACGAGATTTTGATTTTGGTGATCGATAGCTTCTTACGGGAAACTCCTTCAACCAAAAATAGATAAGACAGCATGTTGTGGGCACCTTTAAGCAACTCCTTAAACCTCTCCCAAGGCTCATAAATTGACTCTTCATTTATCTGGGTGAATGCGGTGATGGCATTCCTAAGCATGATAATTTTAGATGAAGGGAAGAATTTATCCAGGAACTTTTATGCTAGGTTAGTCCAATTGATAAGGGATCCTCAAACTTGGGAGTTCAATGGCATCTTAGTTTTATCCCTCAAAGGAGACGAGAAAAACCTAAGTATAATGACATCACTAAGGATATCAATATACCTAAACATTACATATAGTTCTAGAAAGTTTGCTAAGTGAATGTTATGGTCCTATGTGGGTAATCTCCTAAACTGGTTGGTTTGTACCATTTGGATTATGAAAGGTCTTAACTCAAAGGTATTTGCCTCTAAATGAGTTAATTAATGCCCATATTGATCTCCTCCACTGATGGGTTTGCATATTCCTTAAAAAGCTTTATGGTGTTATCCTGAGGGTTAAAAATGACCATCTCTAAAGGTCTTTCTTACAGTGTTTGTGCTTTCCTAAGTCTTCTAAGGATTCACTCATTTTTTTGGATCATAGGGTACTAAACTGGGTGCTCAAGTCCTACACATACACTAAATGTTGATGAATAAGTGATCCAAGGCTAAGTTCAAACACAGACACATAAGTCTTTCAACAAGCAACACATACTCAACAAGCAAAATAAAAATAAAAAATGGAATGTTTTTTGTTTTTCTTGGCTTTTTAATTATTTTTTGCTTTTTGACATATATATGCACTTGTAAAAAAAAATGTAAAGCAACAATGCAAGTGTAATATAATAAAACACAAAGCAAAAATAGGGATAGAAAATAGAAAATATCAAACCTAGACTCTCAGCTATTCAACTACAATTCTTTCAGAGTCTGAATATTTCTTAATGCCTTTTTCCGACAACGATGCAAAAAACTTGATGGCCAAAAAATTATTATGAGGCAATTTAGCCAAGCACATAAGTATACATGTTAATTATATACAGATTTTTGAGTCTACGTCTCAATCCCACGAGGAAATGGTTTAAAAAAATTTCTGTAAGGTGAGTCTTTAATTTACTAGCCAAAAAATCCAAATTCAATGTGATCACAATTACATGAATAAAATTGCATAATCCTATGTGAAACAGTAAGTAAATCAAAGAGCAAGATCAGTAAATAACTAGAAGCGTGAGTTTTTTTTTGTCCTTCAAAGGGGATGAGGCTCGTGCTTTCGTGACTCAGGCATAGTGTGTTTTGGTGGTTCTCATAAGGTTTTTCCTATGTGATAATTTCCAACTAGAGAAAGAGTTCTTCTTGGTGTATGTTGAAAACCATAATATGTAAGCGGGACTTAACTATGTAGCCTTTTCCAAGACTCTTCATATTCCTTATCTAGGATACACAACCTTACTGGCAATATACCTATTCCATAAGATTCTCGTGTGTTAACCTAATTATTCCACTAGCTGACGGTCAGAAGTTCTTGATCATAAGTGTTTTTAACATTATAACTAACTAAATTAAGAGTAAACTAATTGCAAAAGGTTAACATAAACACATACATGCATGACATCACCCAAAATGTATCTGAGGAAATCACTTACATAGAGTCATTGAAAAACAATCTAATCTTACATCATAGAAGCATAAAAGAGGTTAGCTGTGAGACATTTAATGAAACAAAGAGAAATGATTCATCAAAATTGTTAAAGAAAGTCAAACACATGAAAGTAGAATATTACAAGCATAGATTTTGCTCTCCACACCACAACAATCCTCACTGTATAATGAATTTGCTCAGCAATCTTTCTCTCACACAAGTCACACATCTCTCTCACAAACTCCCTCTCAAAGTATTAAAAAAATCACCCCAAAAGCTTTCTTCCTCAAGGATGAAGGAGAGTAAACTCTAGGGCCTCTTTCTGTAGAAAATTCTAGGCTCCATCCATCAAAAGATACCTCACATCATCCTAAGAGATGTATTTATAGCCAAAGCTCCTTTAAAAATAAGAAATCTTCCTTAATTTGCATTTTACATATTGGGCTCGCCGACACATGTGCCCAAGCCCAATGCGGATGTTTTGGATTCCAAAGAAGTGGGGCATGGATCTGTCGATGAAGCTGTGTGGGTGCACAAACCCTTATCAGACGCAGGGCATGGGGGTGTTGGCCTATGGGAACTAGAGTGTTGGGATCACTTTCTAGTATTCCACTCACTCTGTTTCACAAACTGGTAATGTAGATGAGTGTGGAACTAGCATGGGCTTATTCTGGTATAGAAGGAGGTGATGGGACCCCATGTCTGGTCCAAGTGAGCCCGAAGACAACTATACCACTTTGGCTCCCAATTTGCCTCCTTTTCTTCCCTGAGAGGTTAAACCCTGTAACCTATGCAACATGTCAAAAATACATTTCTAAGTGTCATGTGATCATAAAATATGCAATAAGCAAAGATTAACATACAAAAAAATAACTCATATTTTATTCACATCAATTAAATCTCTTAGAAGGCAATTGATAATTATTATTTTTCATCTCTTCTATAAGTGTGTAGGCCTCCTCAAAAGATTTTATCAGTAAAGACCCCCTACTGTAACATCTACTATAGACCTCAATGATCCCACTAGCCCATTATAAAAAAAATTTGTATAATTAACCAATCAAGTAGAGAATGGTATGGACATTATTTATTAAGTTCCTAAAAATTTTGTCAGGCTTCATATATTGACTAACTATCCATCTGGGTGAAAGATGTAATGTAATTACTAAGCCTTGTAGTTTTGGATGGAGGAAAGTTTTAGCTAGGAATTTCTATGCCAAATCATTCCAACTTGTGATAGACATAGGTTATGAATTAAGCCACATCTCAGTCGTATCTCTAAGGAAAAT
This sequence comes from Phalaenopsis equestris, assembly GCF_001263595.1. NCBI lineage: Eukaryota > Viridiplantae > Streptophyta > Magnoliopsida > Asparagales > Orchidaceae > Phalaenopsis > Phalaenopsis equestris. Next base: position 118,279 of record NW_018165708.1, on the reverse strand, counting down.
GCGAACAAGCTAAGTCTAAGCATAATTTGATACACGGTTATATCCAAATGTTGCACATAACTCTAAGAAACTAGCTAGATGTAGGTTTGGGTCTTCAGTTGCTAAATCTCCAAATTACTTATTTTGGACCATTTGAATAATTGCAATTTTGAGTTTAAAGGTGTTGGCTTCAATGATAGCATTATTAATATCAAGATGAATTTCATCTACTATATAGTTATGTAATTTTCTATTTTTTTTTGACAATTTTCTCAAATTTAGGTTCAACTCGGACTAGTTCAATAGATTTAGTCATGCACATACAACCTAGCCATTAATAATATATATCACAACAGATAACACAAAATATCACAATATACATAAGAAGTGAATAACATACTTGTTTTTTTTTATTTTTAAAGAAAAAATTACAACAAATCTACACAAGTGAAACATAATTCGACTAACTAGTAACCTTAAACTAACCATTAATAATATATATCACAACAGATAACACAAAATATCACAATATACATAAAAAGTGTATAACATACTTGTTTTTTTTTTAATTTTTAAAGAAAAAATTACAACAAATCTACACAAGTGAAACATAATTCATAACAACTTTTATAATATAAATAAAATAAAAATCAAAATAAAGGTGTTGAAAAGTGTTGGCTTCAATGCTAGGATTATTAATATCAAGATGAATTTCATCTATTGTAGGGTTGGTAAAATCCCAAAGTGGTGTAAGTTGAATATTTCATTCCTTAGGGATTGCCATATATATATATATATATAAACTTCTCATAATGATATTTCTATATTTATGTTGTCTAGCATTTAGCAAGCCCATTCTGGGAGACCTCTAGGTTCCTTGTCGTAAGCTAACTCATCCCATTCGACAATATTTTGAGATTAAGCCAAATTGATAATTCAATTGACAATAGGACATCTATGTTCTTCAATTAAAGTATAGCATTGAGCAATGATTCAAGGATCAGAAGGAATATCATGCTAAATATACTTATCATAGGTTCAAAAATAGATTCCCTGCCCCATCACTTTAACAAATGTTATTCCTTCTCTAACACTGTCATAAGTGGTTGCATAATATAAATAAAATAAAAATAATAAATGACATGATTTTTAAACCTAAATTTCAAATCCTCAATTATTATTAACTTAAATTAAATATTAATGTTGTTTCCTAGCAACGATACCAAGAGCTTGATTTGCAGTGTGGTGAAGCACTTTTTATCATGTAATTATACATGTTGATTATTTAGTAAAATGAATTTTAAGTCTATGTATCAATCCCACGAGGAATGAGTTAATATTCAAATTATTGAACTACTAGTTTACTAACTTTAAGTTTAGTTCAAAGTGATTTAAATTTTCAAAAATTATTACAAGTAGTCCTAATTTACTAAAGTATGTACCCTTAACTCTAAAAGGCTATCAGGATTCATATTCTTCTATATGGTTGCAATCATCTAATGGTAATATTAACCAAATTTTTCTTCATCTCTACTGTCATTTCTCCGAAATCACAATCCGTTTTAACTTTTCTAGTGGCTATCAACAAAGTAAATGAAGTCCTAAAGGGTAACACATCAAAATATCAAATAATAGTTTTAGAAAATTTACATGAGATAAATAAACATTTCATAATACCATTCCAATAAAGTGAAAAATGTAGTTCCAAAACATTTGAATAGAAAATACATGAGATTCGTTGAAAGAAAATCGAAGCCTTACAAATGATAAAGAAAATATCACACCTGGTTTGAATCTCCTTTCACTCTAAGATGATTCTCCCTTCATTACAAAATTATTTCTTGATTCACACTCATACAAATGGACATTCATACACTAAAGCATACACATAGTTGCTTCCAAGTCTTCCTTAATGTTCCTCCAATGTCCAAGCCTATTTTACAATATCAGGGACTTTATACAAACAAGTGCTTTCATTTCCCCCAACGACTCTATAAAGTTGTTAAGCCTTTTTTTCCCAAATCATCAACAAATTGTGAAAAATTCTCTAAATCAATGGAAAGAAATGGGGTGTTAGTCAGGAGGCGTTGGTGCGCTGACAATAAGCATGACGATGTTGGTTTTGGGCGCCACATTTCACGGATCTGATTTGTTAATCTCAATTGTTAAGCACGATGACACTGGTTTAAGTGGTGCAACGATAGTAGTGTTTAACATTATGGTGCTTGGACCCTAGCGTTTTGGTATTCCGCTCTTTGTTTTTTAGACAAAAAATGAGCTGCTTTAGGCATTGAGGTGCTTATTGTAGGCGTTGGGCCGCTAGTCCATGCTAATCCTATTTTCTACTAAATAATTCTTTCATATTTATATATTACACAAATACACAACATATACCCACAAAAAGTATAAAAATAACACAAACTTGTATTAAACACAATTTAATACTACATCATATTTTAAACGTATCAGGTCTCTTCTATTAAACTCTTAGAATCTAACAGGTTGACCTTAATTATAATAGGTATACCCTAAACATTAAAGATAGTGGCACCAATATTAGAAAATAATTTGATATCTTTGTTAATTTCATTAAAAATATCTAATTTTTTTTAGAATTATTTTTGCTCTTATCATTATTATTGTTATTAAAGTTATCTATGATATTCATATTATAAATAAATTAGACATACACATAATATGGCATTCATTCCTAAGATAATAAAATAAAATTTATATGAAGTAAGTATAAGTTGGGATTAAACCATCATTTGTAGTGCTATATTATTATTTTTTGCATTTTTTTTCTCTTAGCAATGAACTTTTTGGACTTTGGCTTCCACTTGCTTAATGGTTGGTTTCTTTCTCTTATTTTCTTTATAAAGTAGTAGATAACCTAGATGATGGGTCTCCAAGCATTATTATGCAACTAAGGGAAAGCTATTTAATATTCTTAAATATTGTTTAGAGGTACTAGATAAATAAATATACATACCCTCTTAAAATTGATAATATTTAACGAAACAAAGAGTTCACTAGCGATATTATTCATTAATCTTTGCTAGAATCCACTATATAATTCTTAATAATCACCATTACTCTACCTTTATGATTTTCTTTTTGAGCTAAACCTTCTAGGTGAAGCATTCATCTATCATATTTTGAAGAATGTGATGGTATGGGCACAAATTAGGTTCACCACTACTATTCATTTCATTTAAATTTTTGTAAGCCTTGTTAGCTAAAAATAAACCTTCTTCGTCAAATTCCTCTTTATTTTTTAAATTATCTCTATCCTAAAAAAATAAGTCTATTTCATTCTTTCATTTAAAGTGGTTTAAAATTCTATTTTGATAATTAGCTTTGGTTGATGTTGTTATTTTATATTATTGTTGATATTGTAAGAGTTTCTCTAATTAAATTTTAATAAGTTATTTCGCCTTAACAAATATTTAAATTAACCCATGTTTTTCTTTCATGCCCTTTTAGATCTATTACATCCTATACTTTACTATAAGCTACTTCTCTAAGAATGATAATGCCAAATCTTCATATTGTTGTGCCACTAAAATCTAACTCTAGCTAGATTGGAAATGATCCCTTTTTTACTTTTCTCTATATTAAATATTAACTCAACTATTTGCCTAAGCTAGTATTACAACCATTGTGCTAAGTTTGACGCATCATCTTCCTAAGGAAAAAATTCTAAGTACCATCAATTTATTAATAATCCCTTCACCATGATCATCTAGTCTCAAAAGGTAGTATCTCATGAACAATTAAATCATTTTCCTTTGCATCAAACACAACCAGTGCCTCTACCATGAGATTATCCTAGAGTTTATTTACTTATTTAACATCTTATTCTCCCTATTTGATTTTTTTTTGGGGCTTACTTATAATTTTTCCAACCAGTGTATTAACTTGGGTATACTAATCTGCCAAAGCTAGTGGTGTTGGTTACAAATAAATCTCTTTTTAGATTTGCGGGACAACAGGTTTAGTACCCAAACATTTGATTAATTATTTTTTAAAATTTTCTTTCAACATTTTAATATCATTACTTCAGTTCTTCTAAAGATTTCTACTTTAGACAAACTGACCACATCAACCATTCTTTAGTAAGAAAAACTCTAAGAAAATGTTTTTTCCCTTGAGCGTCTTATTGTTGACAATAGTCAAAGGTTCATGATGATGAGAAGGTAATCTTGCAAGCATCCGTCTTTCTCTGATCTATAGAGATAGGATAAAACATGCTATCATTAAATAGTTAAGAAATCACACGAATTATTTATTCATGAACAATCTGAGTAGCTTCCATATCTCTCAATTTAATTCTCTCTCCTCTTATTTAGTGCCTCTTTTTGATTCTATGATTCTTATTACAATTTTAGGTCTTAGTGATAGCAGTAATAATAAAAGTTGAATCAATTTTAATAGTAAGGGTACAAATAAATCAAATAGACTTTAGACTATAAACTTATTCAATTTCTTTTCTTATGTATGAAAGATCCTGGAAAGCATAAGGGACCTAGAGATTGGAGCCAAAAGGGGGACATTCATTAAAATTTTCTTATTTAAAGTTAGGAAGCAAATGTTGCATCCTAATTAAGTTAAATTCTAGAATCATCTTCTTGCAAATTGCAACTTTATGGTAGTGAAAATAGTACCATCGGGCATCATGCTCCTGTTATTAAAGCCCATGTCTAATTTAATCATGTTGTCATCTATAAGGTTGGAATGGTCAATGGCAAAGTTGAGGCCACTTCCAAAAATGAAAATTAGCTTTTATGACATTTTTCTATAGTTGAATTATTATTATAATGCCAAACTCCTCGAAATGTTCTCTAAATCTTGTTTTGGTTTTATTTTTGATTGGTGGTTTTTTGTGATTTTAAATTAAATGATTCAGATCCTATCCTAACATACCCATCAAGCTGTAAATAGATATATAACTTCTACATATGTTAGGATAAGTGATGTTTAATGGACTCGGTGAGATTTGAATTTTGTATTATTTTTTATTATATTATGTCTAGATTGTTTAGGATTCTTTTTTTGATAAATCAAATGATCATTAGAAGGTATAATCACTTACTTTAAAAATTAAATTAAAAAACTAATGAGCCATAATTTTATTAAATTTTAGTGAGCCGAACACATCCCAAAATGTTCCTGAAGGCAAATTCTTGGAATGCTTACATATATCACTTAATTTTTATGTATTTCTATATTTAACACCCAATTAATTTCCGCACATATGCCATCTTACCTATATATGAAAAATTATATTTCACTGTTAAAAAAGTTAAGGTACTGTTATTTTTGACGTGATAAGAGAGATTTAAGTGATACAAATGTAGCAAGCAAAGTTTAGGTGTTAGATATGTAAATATATAAATTTGATTGGTATGTATGTAAATGTACAATTTTTCTTTTTGTTTTTAATAAATGTGTCAGCCTGCATTCATCTGCAGTTTTATTCGACGTATAAGCTTCCGGAGTCCTTCCTGCCCCCTCTCTCCCTCTCTCTCAACCCTTCACTTGCAGAGGAACAAGGATGGCAAACAGCAATTTGCCCCGCCGGATCATCAAGGTAATAAAATATTTTCCGATCTAACAAAATCTTCCGGTAATTGAGCGCATAACACCGGCAACTCTGCGTCTGCCTATTGCTATGACTTAGTTTTGTTTCTTTTGTTGCTTCCACCTTTTTTTCCGGATTATGACGTTTCCTGGTTCATCGATCTTGTATTTTGATAGGAAACGCAGCGTCTCCTTAGTGAGCCAGGTAACTTGTCTTCCCTTTTTATTTTTTATTTGTCTTCCCTCTTGCTTTATGTAGTTTTGGCGGTATTGAAGTCCTTTATTAGGGCTGTTGATGGATTTTAATAGATATGGTTTTTCTCCTCTTTTTTCTGTTTTTTGGTTTTCCAATATGCTGCAGCTCCAGGGATCAGTGCGTCGCCCTCGGAGGATAACATGCGCTACTTCAATGTTATGATCCTTGGTCCGTCACAATCTCCATATGAAGGTAGCTTACTGGTTCAGTTTTATTGATTACTTGTATGTTTATTTTGTAATGGAATGCTAGTCGAACTTGTTTCTGGTTTCTCTAATATGCTTTATTAGCGTAAACTCGGGCAATTAATCATCCAAGATTCATTAAAATCTTTTTGGCTCTTAAGTGAACTATATCTGTTTCAGCGTTTCCTTTTCTGATTGAATTGGAGTCCTTTTTTCCTGCAGAGCTAACTTTGCTTTTGAACAGTTAATTGTTTTTATACGAAATAATGTTAAATATCTTGTTTATGACTCATTCATCATATCCTCTTGCCCTCGTAATTGTTTTTATCGTTGAGTGGTTAAGTTGAATTATTTATGTTTTACAATGTACGCCTTAAGAAGAAATAATTTTTATTGAAGGCAACTTGAATGAATGGATATTTATGTACTTTTAGGTTAGGCTATGATCATTGCGGGAATTAGCTATGAAAGGATTCATGGCAGGGATAAAATAGGACTTAAAATGGCAGTGGGATAATGTATACTTGATTTCATCATAGAATAAGATATTTCAATAAAAAATTATGTATAAGGGAAAATCGTGGAATTATAAAAATATCAAATCAAATATTTCTTCTGTCATTGCCTATCAGGATATATATTCATGAATGCTAAGTACATTGAATTTTTGTAGTTAACCAAACCTTTTGTTTTATAAAAAATCTGGTTCCATTAAAAAGTCAGATAAAATCTTAAATTGTGGAAGTTTTGGGATATTCTAGAAACATATTGTTAGTTAGCAAGGACATTTGCTGTTAGAGTGTAGAGGCATGAAAGATTTTAAAGGAACAGATTGTGTATTTTTTAAGTGTTGCTGAATGCAAATACTATTGAGGTTAATAATGAATATAAACAACCTAAAAGCCCTACAAAAAAGGTTGCGAGTAAAACTAAATTTACAATTTTTAATAATTATGTCATATGTTTGGTAATGAAGAAGAAGAAAATGAGATATATTAAACATCCAGGGTGAGAGATGATATATATTATTTTTATCAAGTTAGTTACTTAAAAGCAAAGATATTAAGATCTTGGTTAAAGGCGAGGAAATTAGGGAAATATTAAATTGTTATTTTGAGATATTATTAAATGATAATTTTAATGAAGCAATTATTTCTGGAAAAAATGTTCAGTAAAATAAAGCGGTACGTGATGGATTGATCCCAAAAACATGAAGTAGAGTTTTCTCTATAGAATATTTATAGTAGAAGGTTTTAGGTTCAAACAATGTATCCAAAGATTTATAAGGAATTCCATACTGGTTTGGTTAACAAAAATAATTTAATATAATTATGATGTCTAAGAGGATACCAATTAATTTAATAAGAAGCATTTTGTTACCAAAATTTTAGAATAAAGGATATTTTAAAGGATATGTTAATCATGGCTGAATCAAACTTATGAGTCATGAAATGTAAGCATGATAAAGAGAGAGAGAGAGAGAGAGAGAGAGACTAATGGAACATAAAATTATAAAAAATACATTATTTTTGGCTAACTAGTTTAGTTATGTTAAGAAAATTCATTATGGAAGTTCATTTTTTTAATTGGACAATTAATAGATTAATATATAGAGCAAATAAAGGATTTTTGTATGGTTATTATTTGTAAAAAAATATGGTCAAGTATCACGTGGTTGATTTGGTACACATTGTGGAAAACTTTTATTTCTAGGCATGTTGAAGCTTTCAATATATATGATATGGCACTTATTAGTTTTTTAAATAGTTGTTGAGTGTCCCAATAGTTATTGGTTATAGTAAGATTGCATCAAAGATTATTTTGATCCTGCATCATTTTTTATTTGTTGTGAAGATACTAATGAAGGATTTCCAAGGTGACGTTCCTTGGTGAATGTTTTTATAGGTGATATCATTTTAATTGAGATACAACTATTGGAATAAGTGAAAAGTAGTAAAAAAAAAGAATATATACTTACAATATATTAATCCTGAGAGTAGAAAAATAAATATTAATTATAGGATTTGTAATTTTAGTGGATGTGATACTAATGATTATTACTCAATAATATTAGAAGATAAGTGATATATGCTATGATGGGTATAAGTATTATGAAATTATTATATGGAAGGCTATCAAAATAGATCGATGGGAATATAATGGGGGATGTCTAAAACGGAGAATTGTCTTGAGAGTATTTTACAATGCAACTATATCATGGAGACCTAAAGGTCTATTTTATAAATTGCATTTTGGATGGATTTTCTTATGGATACCAGTTTTGATGGTAAAAATGACATTGTTAGCAAGTGTAACATGATACTAAATAAATGTTAATATAGATGTGTGGCAAAATTATGAAGGATAAGATACATTGTTTATATTAATGAAATAGTCGGAATAGTATTTGCTGAATATAAGATAGTTGAAAAATAAAATTAGACTTAGTTAGTTTGCATTTCTACAGTGAAGGTTTAAAGATGCATCCATTAGACATGTAGATAAAATTACCACTGAAGGTGGCATAGAGCTGCACAATTTAATTAAATAAAAAGATGTGACTGGGTGTTAAAACAGAGAGACTCAAGGGAATAGAAGTGTAGAGGCATCTTAAAGAGAGAGCTAAGAAAAAGAAGAAACCATAATTTATGGAGTAGAAAGAGACAATCAGCAACTATTGTTGAGATGAAAATTCATCTAATTATCAATTATAGTAATCCATCATTTAAAAGATAGGATTGTATTTATATAAAAAAAGACCGTGAGAGTAATATCTATAAATAAGCTTAAGGGAAAATTATATGCAGGCCATTTAGATCATGCATATTTGCAAATCTAAAACCTGTATAAAAGATAAACTATAAAACCTATGTATTTTTGCAAGTTGCAAATCCATTGGAAATTTGATGGAACTGAAAATATTGTGTGTTTATTTGTGAATTTGATGAATGTAGGAATGTGGGTGTTAGTTTTGTAAATAAACCAGATTTTGAGTGGTATGTTTGAAATTGCTCCTGAACTTAAATAAATGAACTCTTAAACTTATAAAATTGATAATTTCAAATATATTAAAGAAGAGTCTAATATTTCCTACCACTAATAAAGGTAGAAAATGATTAATCAATCTTGTGGCGTTGATGTTTATTTGAAGTCGTGATTGGATGGCATTATCAACTCCCACGGGGTATGCAGAACTCTCTCCTTCAGGGAGTTATGATAAAGGTTCCATGTGAAAGATTGTGAGAGATGGGTTATAGCTTTTCATTGGCCATCCAAGAATTTTATGATGGTAGATGAAATTGGAACTGAAGTTGCGACTCTGGAAAATAGAGGGGGCTTTGCTAGTGGGAATACTGAACTTGACTTGCACAGATGCAAGAAGGAAACTTTGGAACCTTGAAAGTACTATATATGATAAGATATCTCAACATAGAAAACTAGATTAACATTATTGACAAATTAAGTACAAAATTATTAGATAAATTTTTTATTCTTATGTGATGAGGTTTGATGTTGCTTTAGATATTCTGTTACAGGTAGAATGCAAAATGCATACATGATAAATATCTATTAAAATATAATTTTTCCCACTATTACCTTAGACTTTAGAATGGACATACGCTATAGTTATAAATTTTTCTTTATACACGGTGAAGAAATATGGAAAACTTGTACTCTTATTTCTTAATCATGAAATTACATCTCTTCTCCTTATGTAATAAGGCTAGGGAAAACTTAATTCCTATCATTACAACTTACTAAATACACAATAACTAACAAAAATAAAGAAATGCAACATGAATAAAAGAGAATAAATCTAAAATAGAAAACTTAGAATTCCACACTTCCCTTAAGATATGCCATAGATGATGTAAAGACCTAGTTTGGTATTCAAATTAGTGAAGCTGCCTGAAATTAAAGATTTAGTGAAGATATCAATTACTTGAAGATGAGTTAGAATGTAGTTTAAGTGAATAATGTCTCCATTAATCTTCTCAGAGATAAACTGTTTATTAATCTCAATGTACTTGGTTCTGACATGATGCACTAGAGTTTGTACAATACTAATGAGAGCTTGGATGTCACATAACATCTTTATCCCAACTAATAAAGTAATTTTTGAATCCACATTCCATCATAAATTCCCAAAACGAGTACCCGGTACTCAGATTCTACACTACTTTTAGAGATCACAACTTGCTTCTTGCTTCTCGAAGTGACAAGATTTTCCCAGACATATGAACAATACTTAGATGTGGACCTTCTGTTTGTGAGTTCTCGCGACAACTATTTTCAATATAAACCTCTAACTCCTTGTTATCAAATTTCTTAAATAGTAACCCTTTGTTAGGGGTCTTCTTAGAAAATCTCAATATTCTGCAAACCATTTCTAAATGTTCTTCATTCAAACTATTCATATGTTGACTTACAATGCCAACAGAATAAGTAATATCAAGTCGAGTGTGTGATAGCTTGATAATATCCACCCTTTTCCACTAGTTTCTTTTCTCCCCCTGAATGCAACTTTTTTTGTTAAATTAATAGAATTCTTAGTAGGTTTGCACCACAAAATTACTTTCTCTTTTAGTAGGTCTAGAATATAATTTTGTTGGTATATAACAATACTCATATAGGACCTGACCACTTCCATGCCCATAAAGTATCTCGTCACTCATAAATCCTTAATTTCAAACTCAATTTCAAGGATTTTCTTAATCTTCCCAATCTTTTTTTCATCATCACCTGTCAGGATCATATTATCTATATATATTATAAGTGTATCCTTCCTATATACTTAAAAAATAAAAAAATAAAAAAATAATGTAAAATAACCACAGCCTTCTTTTATCCGTGTATGCTTTATGAATAACATTATTCTGCTTGGCATTGGATGTACCCATTAGATTTCATAGCTTTGACAAACTTGTCAAACCAAACCCTTGGAGATTGTTTGAGGCCATAAAATGACTTTTTTTAGTTTACAAATTAGATGTTTATTTGAGTCTTTTTTTAGTCCTGGCGGGATTGCCGTATAAACTTCTTAAGGTCTCCGTTCAAAACTGCATTATTGATAGTAAGTTGATGTAGTTCTCATTATTTGTTCACTGCCAAAGAAAGAAGAACTCTTACAGTGTTTAACTTAACCATTTGAGCAATTGTCTCTCGATAGTCTATCCTATAAGATTGAGTGAAACCTTTGGCCACCAACTTAGCCTTGAATCTCTTAATTCTCTCATGTGCTTTGTACTTGACATTAAGCATGTATTTGCTCCCAACATGCTTTTTATTTGGAGGAAGTTTTGTAAAGGTCTACGTGCCAGTTAGGTCAAGAGCTTGGATCTTCATTTCAACTGCATTTTTCTATTATGAACTTTGAAGTGCTTTATGAATAGAGTTGTATATCAACACAATATCCATATTAGATACAAAAGCTTTATAAGTTGAGATAACTTCCCATATACAACATAATATTGGATATGATACTTTGTGCACCTTTCTCTATCTTCTCCACCGGATTCCTCCTCCTCTGAAACTTTAGGGATGTGTAGATTCAGGTTTGTTTGTAAGCATTCATGTGTTTGCATATTGGTTTTGTCCTACTTAGTGGATTTCTTTCTCCTAGTATACACATGAAGTTCCTTGTTGTCACTCTCAGGTTGGATGTTCTCAATTGGCGAAACTTAGGAGACAAGATGGATAAAGGAAAGTAAAGTAAATTGTTGACTCTTGATCAATGTGGGTATGCAGAGTAGCGTAGAGAAGTGGGATAACTTGTAATGACTTTAGAGTAGTATCCCAAGTCTGATATTGACCTAAACTCCCTCTGAATATCAGATTTGGGGTGGTAGGATTGGTTTTAAAAAAAGGTATTATCTATGGTTGATATCATTCTTTGCAAGCTAGGATTCAATGTTAGAGTTGAAGTATTTATTCTCCTTTTAAGTTTTGAGAATTTGAAGTTTGCATTGGAATTAATTGAAAATCATGTTATGAAAATATTGAAAAATTTGTGCAGTTTCAATTTTCCTGCATGAGGAATATCCAACTAGTTGTAATGTTGTCATCAATAAAGAAGACACCATATGGTTCCATTGGTTTTCTTTTCATTTTGCTGGTCCCGAAATGTCACTGTAGATGCTAGAGAAAAGTTTTGAGGGTTTGTATTGAGATAAAAGATAAACATGAGTATCGTTAGCCAATTAGTTGTTTCACACTAATAAAACTCTGACTTTTTATTAATAATTAGATGTTAGAATTTTGCAACATAATGGAAATTGAGATGGCTCAGTCAACAATGTTATAACAAAATTTGACTTTCAACAGGCTCAGACACAACAGTCTCAGAACATGGGAGGAGGACGATGAAGAAAACATGTGTTAAAAGATTATCTTTCTTTGAGTAGGTATAAACCTTGATGCAATTTAACACTGTCAATCACATTTCTCGAATTCACCACTTGAAATTCATAAGAGTAAGAGTGAAATTTAGTAACATGGTCATGAGTAAGCTTGTTAATGGAAAGTAAGTTGCAATCTAATTGGAGAAAATATATGATAGAAGAAAGTTGAATATCTGTGGAGACTTTTACTTCTTTCCTAATTATTCTGGAGAGAGATTCATCATTAAGTCTAATAAATTTGGAGTTGGCGAGCTCTGGGTAGTGGGTAAGGGCATAAATATCTCTAATCATTTGATCCTAAGCACTTGAATCTATTATCCAAGGTTGAAATCAATCATTGTTAGCAATACATGATATGATACATTGGTGTATTATCAAGCTAGTAGATCGCTCAGTTGTGCCTAAAATAAGTTCCTTTAATATTACCAGTTGTTTCTTGGTTAAGAGGCTATGGTCAACTGTCCCTTCGGAAGGGTTAGTAGCATTGGCATTGCAGTTTTGGTCTTTTCTCCCTTGCCCAAGTTTCCAATATGCAGGTTTTTTATATAGTGTATAGCACTTGTTATTTGTGTGATCAAGTTTCTTACAATGTTCACTCATGGAACAATTCTTATTTGGCTTTGACTAATGAGATGAGTATGTAAAAGGCGGAGCTTTCAATATTAGATGAATCCACACTTCCTCCTATCATGAGCTTCTTTCTACTTTCTTGTCTTATAACTTCAGCAAAGGCTTCCTTAGTGGCAGGGAGAGCCTTCATTCCCATAGTTCTTCCTCTGACTTCATCCCAATTATTATTTAGGCTCAATAAAAACTTGATCATTCTCTTCTTCTCCGCTATTATTTTATACAACATAGCATCTTAAGGGCACTTTCATACATAAGTCTCATACATATCTAATTGTAACGAGTACTTTAAAAGTTAGTTAATGTATTAAAAGTTAGTTAATGTATTAAGTCACACTTGACTCTTCTTGTCAGAGCTCATACATTTGTCTCAATCTTAAACAATTCTATAGTGTTTGGTGTTAGAATAAGTTTCACAAGCTACTTTCTAAATTTCTCGTGTTGTTTTATAAAACAAGAAATTTTCTCAAATCTTTGTTTTCATAGAATTGATCAACTAAGATATTATCATATGATTCTGTATCTTCCATGAACGATGGTTAGGATCAATGAGCTCAAGAACTGTGTCCTCTCTGGTGAGATGTTCCTCTTTTCCTTTACCGCAAATGAACGTTAACACAAACTGTGACCATTGAAGGAACTTACGCCTAATGAATTTATGGTTTGTGATAAAGTGAGAGTTTTGGGGCCGTTTGGGTAGAAATTATGGTCTGTGATTCAAAAGTAACTTCCAAATTAGAACAACTGTCTTCATCTTGTACCTAGTCATCAACCTTAGCATGTTTAGGGATGGAAACAATTCTTGGATGTCGTGCTGCTGCTAGTTGAAACAGCGAATGACTTGAAGAATCACACGATGAGAGACTTCTGAAAGGTTGACCGGTGAGAAATGTCTAGAAGGTCGACAAAATTCTTGCGGCTCTTCTGTTTGCTTGGGAAGTAGTTTTGGTTGCTTGTCGGTGGGAAGGCAGGAAGAAATTTTTGGAAGGCTGGATGGAACGAGTTTTTACTCTTTTGCTTGCTACTTGAGGTGACTTTGGTACAAGAGGTGGCGATCGTCTACTGCAGAAGGAATTTCGACTACAGAAGGTGTGATAGGTTTGATGCTCTAGAAGGAACGTCTGTTGCAGGAAGTGATGATCCTCTGCTGTAGAAAGATTGTCAGTTGCATGTGGCGCGATAGGTTTGCTGCTTTAGAAGAAACTTCTGCTCCAAAAGGTATGTCTGCATCTAAAAGAAAAGCTTGGCTGCAAGAACGTTTGCAGGTGATGATCTGGATACAACAGACAATCTTGATGCAGAAATAAACGCTTGTTGGAATAACATCTGGTTGCAGGAATAAACGCTCTGCTGGTAGGGAGGATCCCAATACTGGTTGCAAGGAGAGGCTCCGACGGAGGGCCTGCTGGGAGACATGCAGCTTTTGGAGGGGGAAGGAATGTTAGGTTTTTTTTTTTTTGCTCTGATTCCATGAAGAAAGATGGAGAAATTTGTATTCTCTTATTTCTTAATCATCCAATTACATCTCTTCTCATTAAGTAAAGCTAGAGCAAACATAATTGCTTCCATTACAACTTACCAAATACATAATAGCCCACAAAATAAAAGAAATGTAGCATAATAATTTTATTAGTATAAGATTGTGAGAACTAGTGATAAGGGCCTGTCTTTCAAAAAACTTCCCCTGACCATTTGTTTTATATAAGTAAGCATTTTAGAATGGAATACAAGAGAACAAAGTGAAGGGTTATTAGACAAGATGATCAACCAACTTTATTGTTAAAAGCATCTTCAACCTAGGTTTTTATGGACAAAGCCGTCAATATAAAAGCCATAGATACATTATTTTAATTATCTTGCATTTTATAAATATAATAGATAATTCCTTGTGGATTGGAGTGCGAAGGAACTAGTAAACTAGCAATTTTTCAAGCATGAGTGGATTAGATTTAATTTTAGGATGAAGTTTGGTAGTTCACAAGAAAATTCAGGTTCGAAGTTGGGAAATCATTATTGTGCTATTTATCTTACACGTGAGAACGCTTAACATGCACTTCTATGAGAGTTTGAGAATGAGAAGAAACAACTAACAATTTTAGGAATTATGAAGTAATCATGCTCAAGGGAAAATTCAGTTTCCGTATTAAGTTTGGAGACTTGTTTTGATTTAGAAATAAATTTAAACCGGGATCTAGACGTTGTCATTCATGCAGACTATGATTCATTCCTAGATTTAGGTTAATATTCAAGTTGAGATTCAATTGTAAAATCATTCTGTAATGGGAAATCTTTCTCCGAGGAGAGTTTGAAGGTCAGAGTAATAGTAGAGCAAAAATTATTTAGATTTAACCCTAGATTGAAGTTCTATGCAGGTTTTTGTACTTTTCATTATTTAAAAATTGTTTGTGTTAGTGGAATGAATATAATAGAAAATTGTAGAGCAAAAATAACAAGGCTTACCACAAAAGAAAATAAAAATATTTGCATAATTGCATTAGAATTAACAACCCAAGCAATATCTGGAAGGTATAACAGAGTAAATTGAGTTTTGAAATCTGACTTCAAATATGAATGATAAAGCTAATGATAATGGTGATGATTGTTTAGTGATGGATATAATTAGGTTGAAGTTCCTAGTGTTTACCTTGTTAAATATTAACTTGTTCTATACCGAGAAAAGATGAGTACACACACAGTCGTGCACGTGCACGCACACACAGGCACACACACATACACATGCATCTTCTAACTTAAAGCTGATGTCCTTTTCCTTGTTCTTTACTTTTTGTTAGGAGGAGTTTTTAAGCTTGAACTTTTTCTCCCCGAAGAATATCCAATGGCTGCTCCAAAGGTAAGAATACTTTTGATGAAAATGTATTCACAATTTTTTATTTGATTTCTAGAAGATTTTTGTGATTTTCCTTCCTGTTAATGTCATGAATGTGCAAGTCTACATGCATTCTTAAGTAAGAAGTAGAAATATATTGGTTTTAAAGAAGTGATTCTGATAGGTTACAATTAGAATTTTTAACCGTTTCAATCCATTTTGGCATAACTGAGGCTGTCTTTTTATTTATGAGATTAATGTGGGAAACTATTTGTAACCATGGAGATCTTGATTTTGAGCCTCTTGGGAAAGCTCTGTCTTTTTATTTATGAGATTAATGTGGGAAACTATTTGTAACCATGTAGATCTTGATTTTGAGCCTCTTGGGAAAGCTTTCATAATCACCAACCCTGCTCCACCCTACCCCACCCTACCCCACCATCACCTCATGTTGGTTGAATTAATCAGTTTATAAGTTTTGCTTGATAATTTGCATTTTCTGTAGTATTTCATACATGAACTTGTGAGAAAAAAAAATATTTATTCCCTACAACATCAAGCATTTTTATTGGCATGGTATATGAGCAATTTGTGTGGATACTTTGGGAGAGTGTTTGAGATGCCATGTGGGAGAGTGTTTGAGCTTGGAAAAAATATAGTTGTTGAGCTTGCATCACTAATTCTAAAACGCACTAACTTTGGGAGAGTGTTTGAGATGCCATGTGGTGCCATTGGTGTTAGTTTAGGACATGTTCTTAGTTAGAAAAGTTACCTAGTTGTCTATTTTAGTGAGAAGTTGAATGAGGCTAAATAGATATACTCAGGATCGAGACTTTTATACTCAATTAAGCTTTAAGATATTTGTAACCAAAAAAAATTATTATCATTTATGCTTACTTTGCCTTATAATATCCAAATACTTAAAATAAATCAGGTAGTAGTCGTGTCTAGTTTAGTAGCTTCGGGAATACATACATCTCTTTTCTTAAATTGTTCTGAAATTCATAATGAACCAACAAATTACTATTTTGATTAACTTCGGGAAATATCGATACTAAAACAATTTATTATCATTTATGCTTACTTTGCCTCTATTTAGACTAAGTCTTCTTTTTAAAGACTAATTGGCCATAGGTCAATTTGAAAGAATCAAACTAAAGCCCAAGAAAATTGAATCAGAGCCTTTTTCAAAGCCATCTTAGTCCCATTTTTATTAAGGATCTAATTCCTATTATTTCTAATATTTGTTTATTTTATGTGTTTAAATTATTGGTTGTTGGATAATATGAAATTTGAATTTTAACATAAGATTGAAAGGGATTTGATGTTGTTTCAAATGTTTGACATTATCATTATAACTCATTATATCTAAACAGTTGCACTTGATAATTATTGGTTGATGAATGAGTGAAATATTATTCTTTGGGTAGCTAACTGAGTGCTCTTAAGCTACAAAGATGTATTTGCTGAGTTCTTTTATATGCGTGGTCATGGTACTCACAGACACATAATGATTCATGCATTAGTGTAATTTTGACCATTTGAGTAGCCTAATCAAATCTATTTGATCTTTCTCTGCTATCAAAGTTAAATTGTATAAATTTCAATTAAAATTGATGTGTTATTTGGACCCAAGTGTTGGCTGATAAAAAACCACTAATTACTATGTTGGTTGTGACAAATGAGAATGTTAAGATTGATGCACAAAAAAATAAAAAAAATTAGAAAAAAAAAGAAAGTTACAAATGAGAATGTTAAGATTGATGCACAAAAAAATAAAAAAAGTTAGAAAAAAAAAGAAAGTTAGATTAAGGAATGATATTGTTAGAGGGATTGTGGGAGTAATATTCCATTGAAGATATTTTAGTAACAAAAAATACATACTTTGCATATGTACTATGGAGAGTTGAAGATGCACAAATATGGGGGTAGGTAAAATTCAATGTTAAACTTTTGAGAATAGAGGTTCATACTTTCATTGATAAAAAAGAGGTGTATAAATACACATTACAAGTCCCACATTAAAAGGAAAGACATAAATTTACAAATACATAAATATAGAAAATGTTGAAAATAAAGAAAGCAAATAAAGCCAAATAATAATTGCAACACTAATTAAGCTACTAATTTTAGTACTCCCTCTTAAGTTGAAACATAGATGTCCCTTAAATTCAACTTGGAATTGAAGTTGTCAAATAACGACCGAGAAAGTTTGTTTGTGAGGATATCTGTTAATTGATCATTTGATAGAACAAATGGAATATAAATTTCCCCTGAATCAAGCTTTTTTTTTAATGAAGTGTCGGTCAATCTCTACATGCTTGGTGCGATCATGCTAGATCGAATTACAGGTGATGCTAATGACGGCTTTATTATCACAAAACAGCTAGAGAGGAGCAGAGACCGGTAAGCGTAATTCATGGAGAATGATGTGTAACTAGAGAACTTCATGGATACCTAAGGACATGGAGCGAAACTAGGCTTCAGCATGCTCCAGGCCACAACCAACTATTTTTTGTTTTTCCAAGTGACAAGATTTCTCTACACGAATGAGCAATATCCTGAGGTTGTTTGTCGATCATGAATATAAGTGGCCTAATCTGCATCTGTATACACATTAATAGAACGAAAGGTGTGACGCGAAAAGGTAGACCTGAGCCCGGTGTGCTTAAGTAGTGCAGGATCCTATGGACAGCTCTTGATGGTGCTCATAGAGATCACGCATGAATTGACTTACAATACCTACTACATGACAAATGTCAAGGCGAGCATGGGCGACATAAATGAGTTTCTCCACAAGAAGTACCGAAACAGTATTAGGATCATCGACTAATTTCTCATTGGGATATATTGGAACTGTCACTGGTTTCCATAGGAGTAGGTTATTCTCTATAAATAGATCAAACACATATTTGCGTTGAGACAGACAAATGCCTCAAGATAACTAGTAACTTCCATGTCTAAGAAGTACCGGAGTGATCCTAAGTTCTTCATTTCAAATGAAGTAACAAGAATATTTTTCAGAGACTCCAATGTTGTTAAATCATCACCGGTGAGCATAATATCATCGATATAGATGATAATACTAACAATGGTTCCACTGGAGGAATTCCCTCATTGTGTCACTTCTCTGAAGAAATTATGAGAAATGCATTTTCTATTCTAGAAGAATTGATATCCATTAGATCTATGATACTGCTCATCCGACATCTCCTGACACTTGATCTAAATATCCTAAAAATCCTCATTAGTCGCATACAAGTCCTTCAACACTTCAAAACAAATATTGTAATGGGTAATAGGTGGTGATGGCCCAATGCATCCATGCTTTATGTTTGACCACAGTGGAATGCAGAAAATAATTTTACCAATGAGGCGTGCCTACCCTTTAGCTTGTTTTGACTATTAAAAAATTCCAGGGTTTTATGTCAGTGTTGAGAATAATTTTTTTGCCAGCAAGTAATGACTTCAGTGACTTATTGCTCTCATAGTAACATATAATTTCTTATATGTAGAGTACTTTATCCTGTAATCATTCAACTTTTCACTGAAGAAAGCAACGAGTTTCCTCCTTGACTTGACATAGCTCCAATTCTCACATTCGAGGCATCATACTCTACCTCGAATACTTGATTGAAATCTGGAAGTGCGGTAGTGGGGGCTTGAGTCACCTGCCTCTTCAACATTAAAATTAGCTCGAGCATCATGTGACCACGCAAATTTATTTGACTTGAGAAGCTTTGTACAAGGTTGTGCAATCGAGATGGAATTTCTGATAAAGTTCCTGTAAAAAGAAGTCAGACCATGAAATTGTTGCACTTGAGTAAATGACCGGGGTCTGGGTCAAGGCTATAATAGCCTTGATCTATGCTAGGTCCATTTCAATGTCAACTGCTAAAATAATGTATACTGGAAAATGCGTCTGCAGTGTAAGAGAACAATACTTCATTGGATGATCATATAATTGTTTGAACCTTAAATACTGTTGTAAATGCTTTAAGTGTCCTTCCTTTGAACTATTTTACAGTATGATGCACAAGCACAATTATCCATTGAAGGATCAAAAGATTGGGCTCATCAATTGCATGAAAGTACTCGGGGCGTTCGACTTACCAAAAGGCATGACCATCCACTCATGTAATCCATCTCGTACCTCAAAATGCCGTCTTCCGCTCATTTCTTGGTCTTATCTTAATCTGATGAATCATTGTGCAAATCAATCTTGGAGAAGACACTGGCTCCATGCAATTGATCAAGCATAATGCCCAACCTAGGAATAGGAAACATGTACTTGATTGTGATCTTGTTCACAACCCTCTTATCAATGCACATGCGTCACAATCTATACTTTCTTGGCATGATCAGAGATGACATAGCACTTGGACTAATGCTCTCACAAACTAATCTTCAAGCCATTAGATCGTCAACCTGCTTTTGTAGCTTCTCATACTCTGCTAGTCGCATCTGATATGTTGGCCGGTTTGGAAGCATTGATCCTGGGAAAAGGTCGATAGCATGTTGAATCTCTCACAATGGTGGTAATCCATGTGGCATATTGTCCGTCAAGACATCTTGAAGCTCTTTTAATAATGGTCACACTACCTTAGGTGTTAGTTCATCTCACTGCCTTCTAGCATTATCAAGGTCAGTCCCATCTAGCATTATCAAGGTCAGTCCCACTGGCGTCTCTCTCATAGCTTTTAGAAAGGTCGCATGAGGCACGATTGCTCCAATCTTAATCTAAGTGCTCACTACTGATTCTTTTAATAACAAAAGTACAATACACCTCCCATCCTTGTTAAATCTGTAGGTATTTTGTGGTCATCATGAAGTGTACCTCTGTTGTACTATCACAGTCGGTTCAATAGAATATGATATGTATCCATAGGAACGACATCACACCAAACTTGATCCTGGAGTTTGTCTCTAGTTGAAAATTCCACCAAACATCTTTTGTCGACACAAATCTTTTCTTTTCGTCAACCAAGTTAGGTAGCATGATTGGGAATGTTTTTGGTAGAGAGGCTCAATTTATCCATCATCTGCGTAGATACCACATTTTCGCAACTGTCGTCATGTATGATGATGCTGCACACCTTTTTCTTCACAATACAAAGGGTATGGAAGATGTTATGCCTAAGCCACTATTGATCCTTTTTAGGCTTGGTCTGAAGAATTCATCTAAGCACATGGTACACCTCTCTATTCTACCCCTTTAGGTTTTTCCTCTCTGTTTCCTCCACTGCACCCTGCTGGTTGAAAGAAATCACCCTCCTATTCGGACAGTTAGATGCAACATGTCCATAGCGTTGACATTTGAAATACTTTATGATGGGAAATGCTTTGTAGTGCTGGTTTGATCAGCCTTTTCCTGCTGTACCGATTTCTCTTTACAAGTCTTGGGTCTAGATACTCTGATTGGTGTGTTATTGCTATTTGATCTAAAGATTGAATCCAGTTTGAAAGGTGTTGTGAACTTGATGCTGTGTTGAGCCAAGGGTTGGCTATTCTGTAAGGTCCAATAGGGTTGCAATTATATAATGTTGCCAAAAGACGGTCTCATCCCCCTAGCTATGGTGTTCTCCTCGAACTCTTCTAGTTTATACTTCAACATAAGCTACTCGAACTCAGTGGTGTACTCTTCTACTACAAGATCTTTCTGCATATGTCATGAAGCCTGAAGAACACTTGTCTATAATGAACTGGCAAATACTTATGCTACATCTCTCTTTTCATCGTTAGATCATATAGTGATTTTACTTTTTTTCCTTATTGCTGAGTAGGCGCTTTAAGTTTTCCAACCACAAAGACGCATTGTTTTTCAACTTGATGGTGGCAAGCTTTATCCTTATGTTAGGTGGAACAACCTTGTATTCAAAGAAGACCCGTTCTTTTGTTTGGAGTCACTCAATGAATTCTTCAATATCCATGCGACGATCGAAGTCCGGTAAATCCACCTACTCCAAAATCAGCCTCTTTCCTCCTATACTCAATACTGAATTGATGTCAGTATCGACTTTGTCATTTGAACTTCTTGGTGAAAAAGGTTTTCTTCATCTCCTTCATTTGAGTGATCACTGTTGTTGTTGTGGGTGATTCCCATTTTGTCTTTTTTTTTTAAAATAAGAGAGCCTCTGTTGCAATTGGATGATCTTTCACTACATTTCTTTAATGGTAATTTCCCGAGCACATTTTGAGGGTTTCTCCTTAGCGTCATAGCGTCTCATTGTCCCAACCGAAATTTTGGCTACCTTTAGTACCAAATGATACCGTTAGAAGTTGATTTTGAGGGGAGGTGGTTTTGGAGTAGCATGGATGTGATAATAGCCGTTGTTGGCAGTGTTGGGAAGGATGTAAGGAGCAAGATCTGCTGTAGGATGGTAGCTGACTAAGTGCAGCGGCTGTTCGGACTGAAAACACCAACCCAATGGAATTTGGCGAGATACGGGCATCTGGACAGCGCACTGGAAGAAATAAAATGGTGGTTCCTGCATTAACCAGCTGGAGGCAGTGGCTTCGACGGTTGCTCGGCTGAAAATCAGCGGACAGACAGCAAGACGACGAATCAGGGACAGCGAGGGGGATCCACCACTTGTTCCTAGGCAAGCTACAGTCACATCACTTCGAATGGAAGATGTCATTGCACTCTGGAGAACAAAATTAAGCGAAAACGTTCTGAATTCATAAAATAAAAAACCGAAATCTGAACAGCCCAGAAGAAATATATAAAAGCTCCGTAATAAGAAATAACTTAAATCAGAAAATAAAGAGAAATGACAGGAACAAGAAAAGAATAAAACAAAGAAGGAAATGGCTGAAAATAGTCATGCTGCTCGGCTTTCAATCCCGCCTTCACAGGAATCCTGTATTCACAGGATTGGAGCGAACACGGCTCTGGCTTGTGGAAGAATGCGTCCCATGTCAAATGGCTGGCCTTCTTGATGTGGTTATAGATAACTAGGATAAAAGTAAGCAGTGCGGTATAGCAATGAAGACTGTAGGATTATAATAATGCACAATGAAGGTTGGTGCAATGAAAATTCTTGGGAGAGAAAAGGTCTAGGGCTCTTATGTCATGCCAAGAATTGAAGAGAATTTGTTGTGAATTTTATTTCTACATTTGTGTAGTTTTTATATAATCCTAAGACAGCTTTTATAGGGAACATAACATGTCAAATAATATTAATTATAATGTCCAAGACTTGATGAGTTAGATAAAAATAGTTAAAGAGTAATTTTGATAATTCTCCGATTGGCCAGTAGGTAGAAGGAATATCAAGGAACTATGAGGTGGCAATAAAAAAGAAAGAAAAGGGAGCTTAGGTTATGGTGTGTGTGCATGTCCTAGCTAGCTGAAATTTTGTAAATGTTTCACAATAATCATGCATTTAGTTCTTATTTTTGAAATAAAAGAGGATATAAACATTATGAGTGTTTGCACCTGTTTTTAAAAGATTCCAAGTGTGTTTAGCGAACTAATGGTTATTTGTAGTTAGTGTCATTAAGTTTTTTTTAGTAGTTTAATATTGCAATCAGACTTAGAGTGATTAATTATTCAAAAATAATTTATCCTTTAATATGCATTGGTACCAGAGTTAACCCAAATCATGACCAAATAAGAAGTGTTTTTTTTTTCTTAATTCAAACGGTTATAACAACGATAAACAATAACAACATGCAACTGGCAAGAGACTAACGACTCTGCAGAAAATAAGGAAGAAACAATGCAATACACATAAATGGCTTTCCCTAGAGAGGAGTGTGGTAGATCTGAACGGTGGAAAGGAAGCTGTTGTAGGTTTGATAGGTAGTTAGCTGTAGGGAGTGGTGGTGATGGAGGGACAATAGGCGGCGATTGGCGGCCTGCAGGAAGGGTAGAGATTGTTGGTTGCTTGTTGGAAGGAGCAGGAGGATCGGCGGCAGTGACCTATTGGGAGTAAGGATGGGCAGTGGCCTGCTGCAAGGTGCAGGGGATGGTGGACCGCAACTAGAAGGTGACGATGGCGGTCTGGACAACAAGTTGAAGGGTGGACATCGAGCAGAAGATGACTACAGTGGTTTGGACAACTTGAAGGGTGGACAACAAATTGAAGGGTGGATAGCTACCAGAAGGTGATGGTGATTTGAACAGCAATCTGAAGGGTGGACAGAGGCCGTAAGATGACAACACTGGTTCACATAGCAACTTGATGGGTGAACAACAGTCGGAAGTTGACGACGCGGTCTGGACAACAACCGGAAGATGATGACGATGGTCTGGACAACAACTTGAAGGGTGGACAGTGACCGGAAGATGACAATGGCGTGGTCTGGATAAACTGAAGGGTGGACAATGACCGCAAGAGGACAACGACAACTTGGACAACAACCAGAAGGGTGGACAACGACCGAAAGAGAGGGGAGGAGCGGAGATAATCACCACCTTGAACGAGTTATAGTCGGAGCATGTTCTCGCTGCCAAGATACTAGGGAAAAACGTCTTAGAGGTCACAAGCTGAAATCAGAAATCATCAAAATCTGAATTCTAAATAAGCACACAATGCATATATGTAATAGAAGCTAGTAGATAAAAATAGAAGGTCATTGGAAAGGAAAGAAAATAAGAAGGAAAGGTAATATAATAGGAAAAAGGCTAGGACAGGAAAGGGAGGTGGGCAAGGAAAGTGATAGAAAGGGCAAGGAATCAAAAAGGAAACAATGGTCTTCGGTACCGTGTCAGCTACAGTACCGCGACCCAAGCTCTTAAAATAATCAATTATTCCTTATTTTATTTAGTACACTTTTTATGCGATAATAAATTAATGATAGGCTAATTAAGGGTTAATTTCAGCAGTGTTTTCATTATTAATTATTATTACTAACAACCTGAGATAATTAATTAACTCTTAAATCACTAGTCACCTATAAAGAACTATTTTTTTCTCGCTCGGAGGTTCTTAATGTTCGCGAGTTAGTTATTATGATAAGTAACTGTTTACTTAGGGAAATAATGTAGAATTAGTTTTTTAGTGAGATCATTGAATGTTATATTAAGGTTTATGTGTATTAATTAGGTACTGATAATTAACTAATAAATTAGTTTTCAAGTATAATTATTAACAGTATTTTGAATCTATGGCTTTGGTTTCGTTTATTTGTGGTTATTTGAGGCTGATATGCCAATAATTAATTAATTTAGTTTGTAAAAATATTTATTTATGTAATTTATTAAAATATTTTTGAATTCAAGAATTTATTAATTTATATGTGCTTTTTTATGTAACCTAGATTGTGTAAATCTTAAATAAGATTAAATATAACTAGGTCTTTCATGGTATTAATTACTTTCATGGTATTAATTATAAGGTCTTTCATGGTATTAATTATAATTTAAAGTTGCTTATTTATGATGATTAAATCAAAATTAATATAATTTTGTTTTTTAGTTTCAAATATGTTTCTTGTCTCTATTCTTTTGCGAACAGTGAATGAACTAGACCCTTCAAGTATTTTTTTTTAGTGAAAGCAATAACAATAAAAAAATAAAGACTAGTGAAAAAAGGAAAATTCAATCATGGAGTTAACTGAATCTGGTCCTGTGCTTTTAACGCTATTATCGTATTCACTACAAATGCTAGACCTGCCTGTTGATTCATCTCCATTTAGTTTTTACGGCATAAGGTATTTACATCAAGGATGCAAAAACATTTACAATGATTCATGTATTTAGATCATATATAGGTTAGTCTTATGTGGCTTTTAATACTTCTTCCCATTTGTTTTGTTGTTGTGCATCAGTCGGAATATAACCTTTACGAGGTACATTTTGATGTGTGCCTAGATCACTTGAATTTGCACTTGCATGTTATTTTTATGTTTCCTATCAGGGCTATCGGACAGTTTTTATTTTTTAAATTTAATATTTTTTTAATTATATAAATATGATGACTCATGAACCTATATGATCATTGTTAATTTCTTAAAGATAAAACACGAAAATTGTAGATAGTTTGAACTTTAGCGACCTCATTTTAAATCAGATATGCATGTATTGCGACTGCGGGGAGGTGAAGGAATTTAATAGTTATGGGAAGATGAATGGTTATGGGAAGATGAATGGTGTTGCGACTGCGGGGTTGTGAAGGAATTTAATAGCTAAAGGAGAGTTTGTATTTGCTTTGAGGGTAATTGGCTAGGTGGAGGGTATGTGGATGGAGTGGCTGATGGGATAGTGTTTGTGGCTATAGTATTTGTGTGAGTATGGTGACAAGATGTGTAAGTGCAACAAGCTGGAATGAAGGTTAGAGCATAGGTGTGGATGAGTGGCTTGCTGTGATCGGAGGTTGGGTTGAGTTGTATAGGTAAGGGGTATTTGGTGATAGATTTATGATCTTGTTTGTGATTGAGTTGGAGAATTTTGATCATGTATGTGAGGATGCTTATCCAATGAAGATAGAATTGGTGTGGTGCTAGGCGCATTTATGAGGTGAATATGGTTGGAGCCATGGGAAGTATTAAAATCTTATTACTTGGAGATGGGCATTGGACATTTGCTTTGGATAGAGTAGTTGGCTAGGGGATTTCATATTGGTTGCCTTGGATGGAGTCCAATTTATTAAATATACCGCCATAAGATCTCAATCCATGGGTTATAGGGAAAAACAAGCTTCGGACCTATTTGGGGCAGTTGCAACTATTTGAAGCAGCAATTGTGAAGTTGTTGTTCAAAAAAATGCAGTGGCTATTACAATTTTTTTTTTTTTTTGAAAAAGTCAAATCACAGATTTCTAGCGGTCAACACAGGTAGTTAGGTTTGGTAGGAAAACACAGCTTTCAGCTACAGTTTTTTGAGAAAGCTGGCGACAAAAAAAATTGCGGTGCGATGCTGCATCGCCGTCGCAAACGCACTCGAATGTATAGTTGTTTTAATGAGCTGATTTTTGCATGCAACCACTCCATTTTGCTCCGGCTTATATGGAGAACTATATTAATTTCATTTTGTCGGAGCATGGAGAAAACGATGAAGAAATATGTTTTATTTGCTTCCTCTCAACTATGATTTTGAAGTGAAGAATTCTGTGAGGCATGTTGGACTTGGTAACATAGGAAAAACTAGATAAAGATGAGAGAAATTATTTTTAATAAGAAATACTTTTAGCCTTGAATAGCAATAACCAGAGAAGGTCGTCATACATTATAATATACAAGTCCTAATGTTTTGTAAACATCCTTTTTGGACACGTAGAATGATTGATGATGACTTTTAGTGGAGTTACTAACATTACAAAATGTAGTATTAGGAGGAGCGCATCATAACTTTTGATGTTTGGAGATTGTCAAGAGAAAAGCATTGTTGGGTTGGCCAAGTCCTAGTGATAGATGTCTACGGTGGAAAGTACAAATTTGAAGTTGTGGATGGTGAGGAAGAGGTATCGGTTACCAGCCATTATTATGATAGGGTCATTTTAGATTGCTTTGGTCTGTCTTTAATCTGTAATATGCTAACTATGAGCATCAAAAGATGTAGCAACATTATTTTCAGCTATAAGCTTATGAACATTACAGAGCATATCGACTATTGTGTCAAAACTGCAACAATTTATTTGATTTTCAAAGACCTATTTGATTTATTTTAATAATATTAATGAACACAATTTTTTTTAGATCATCAAAGAAATTATAAAAGAATAACATCTTTTCATTTATATTACCAAACTATGCAACAACTTTGGTCATATAACAATTATGATCCCTAAATAAATAATTCGTCACCATAATTATAACAAAAATCAAGTCTACAATGGTACGCATTTCTAAGATTCGAAATTTTTTGAGTTGGTACTACCTTACAAACTGACTTTATAGAACAACACATAATAATTGTTGATATATATTTTAACATTAATTAAGGTTGACAAATATATAGTAGAATTTAGTTTACATTTATTCATAAATATTTAATTTATAAAATACATGCCACAAAGTATCATGAGATAATAGAAAGGTCTATTATATAACTAGGAGTGGAACCAACCTTTGTTTTTAGGATGGATGAACTTATTATATAAACAAATTACAAAAATAAAAATAATAACACATAATTCAAACTAAAGCCTTGTATATCATTATTATTGATGAATATCACAAGCTTTTCATTATTTTTTAGTTATTGCCCAATTTTAAAGTAAGGACTCGTCGTTGCTAATTTTTAATATTAAAGGCACACTTTGGACAATTTTAAAAATAAATTGTTTTTTGTCATCATATATGAAACTAATTTTATCTCAAATTACTGTCGCTCCTTAAATTAGGATTGATTTTCATCGAAGAATAATAATTCTGCAAAATAATAAGTTATACAAATTAGATTCCAAATGTAAAAAAAAAATAGAATATAATACTAATCACTTTACCCGAAGTTTTGCCCGATCTCTGCTAATCCCTACTCTGTCGAGAACTTTTCCGGCTAACTTGACATATAACATCTATTACAAATTAAAAATATTTAACCCGAAGCTTTGCCCGATCTCTGCTAATCCTTACTCCTCTGTCAAGAACTTTTCCGGCTAACTTGACATATAACATCTATTACAAATTAAAAACATAAATATAAATGTTAGACATATACACAATTATATTATTCTATATGAAGTTAAAACTAATGTTTTCTCTGACTGGAATATGGAGAGAGAAGAGAAGCTTCAGGAAGCATGGGGATGAATTTGACACTTCGAGTAGATGATTGGGAGTTATTTTGATGGACGCTTCTAAGACCTTCACAATGAAGAGCAAGATGGGATGAATTAGCATGCTAAAAAGGTAGAGAGCGATGTGTCCATCTTGCCCATTATGAATTATAACTAAAATTTTAATTTAATTTAAGTAAGCTAAGATTAAAATAAATTTAACATTAAATTATTTTTTATATTATTAACTACAACATAATTTAAATGGTAATCAAAAATAAATTTTAAAAATTAATTTCATATTTTAGTGTAAAGCTGCACTTTAAATATATTTTAATGAAATTGCAAGTTTCGTATGAATCTCACACTAATTAGAAAATAATTATTAGAAAGATTAATAAAGAAATACATACAAGAAATTAATAAATAAATCTAGAGCTGCAAAAACTATAGTTATTTATTTATTTTATTATTTTCTATTTTGCTTCACTCAAATATCACAAAAAAATAATACCAACATTCATTGAGAATATGCAAAACTATTTTTTTTAAAACAAAACAAAACTACCATAACATTGAAATGTTGGTATTTTTTTTCTTAAGATTTACATATTAGATCATTCAATTCCTATGTATTTACATATCTAACACCTAAACTTCAATTTTTACATACATAGTAGCTTACGTTCGAATGAAAATGTGTATTTAACTTCGTAAAAGTTAAAATAGTGATATTTTCAATTTCAATGTGATAAATACACATAAATTAGGTGGTATGTATGGGGGGAGTAACAACAAGACAAACAATAGCAAGCTCACAGTCACTAGCAACAACAACATCAACCTCAACATCAAATCTATAAATCTTCAAGCCTGCAAGAAAATATTAAAATTCCATCCAATATTTAGAATTCATAATTCTGATGAATTCTGAATCTGGTTGAATTCTATTAACGACTAGAACTCATCAATGCTCATAACCAATCTCAGCAATCAGTAAACATTAAAGAAGAAATATAATATTGGAAGCATCAACCTTAAAATCAAAAGGAAAAACTAATACCAAAATCAAAAGTAATAGGAGCATCAACCTTAAAATCACAAAGACAAAACAAAAAAACTTGAAATAGCTAATACCAAAATAGGAACTGCTAAAGGATCCACAGTGATAGTTAAAGAGAAATACTTGATATAACAGAACAAAAATAGATAAACAAAAGCAACACAGAGAGCCAATTAGTAACAAACACATAAGGACAAAAATAGAGCACCAAACAATCAATATCAACCAGTAGTCAAAGAAAAAACTATTACAAGCAACAACATCACCAAATAAAACTCTTCATAAACCAAAATGTCCATCCAAATTTAGTGAAATAAAAATCTTGTTAAAAAGGAGTAAGAAAATGCTAGCAAAGCACAAAGAGAGCCAAAACAACATCTTTGACATATGTAGCATCCATCACAAAATAAAAGTAGCTATCACAGAATCTCAACTACTTTTGAGATAAATTCATTAAATAGTTGAACTATTTCTATCCAAGTTTATTGAATCAAAACAAAATAAATGAGAAAACCACTTTAATGTTTCAAAGGATGGTTAGAGTTAAAGTAAGGAACAGGTGCAACAAAGCTCAACCAAAACCACCAAACAACTAAAAACAAATGAAAATTCCTACAAATAAAATAGAGGCGGAGGATTAGAACTTATAAAAATTTCTAATAGAAGTAGGAATAGGCATATTTAACTTCCACTTCCTATTTTTAAAAATAATCATCCAATGAATATAATAAATAAGTCTTTCCAAAGAGCAATGATTTTTTCTAAAATTAAGTAGTAACTTGTATAGCCAAAAGATGAGACCTTTTCTAAATTTTGCAAGGAATATTATTAGAATGATATAAAACTGAAAAAATGTCGGTAAGGGATCTAAAGAAATTCTTATTAGGCACACATTTGTTTAGAAGATAATGAGAAAAATAACATTCAAAATAAAGATAATCATGAGCCTCAAACACATTATCACATAAATAAATATTATTAATATTCATTTTTCTACGAGAAAGGGTATCTCAAGTTTTCAAATCTTCATGAGTAATTTTCCCATTGTGATAGGCAAATTTCATAAAATATCCTTCAAACCAAAAAAGTTTAAACCAATCAACACAAGGAACAGAATCATAAAGAGAATAATAATCAATTTTATGAGAGTAAGAAATTTTATGATTCTAAAGACAAGCATAACCCAAAAAATTGTTAATATTAATTAAATTTCACCAACCTTCGATATTGACATTTTAAGCAAAACATACTCAGGATAATTACTCCAAGTAAAAATAATATCACCAAAATGATCTTTAAAAGATAAATCGTAATCAAGGATCAGAAAAGAAAATATAAAATATTATTATTAGTAACTTTAATATTTAAATAAATTCTTATCTTAGAGGCAATTTTAGTAAAATTTTAAAAAAGGAGAAGACAAAACATGAGAATTATTCCAAATAAAGCCATAATGATTAACACACTATTTAGAAAGCTAAGAACTATCATTGTATAAATTCCATAATTTTTTTGACTTACACTACACATTAATATTATCCAAGGAAGGGATATCAAGACCTCCAGTATGTTTTTGTATCTTAATGATATTGCAACTAATAGTATGAAGCTTTTTATTGTTATTATTATTCAAAGAAAATTGAAAATCATAAAATATTTTTCTTCTTCAAACTTTTTGGTAAAATAGTAGGCCAGTGAAACATGTAATTTGAAATATTAAACTTTATGAGTTGCGATCTACTAGCAGCCCATAAGAGTTTTTGCTTCCAACCAGCCAACCAATAATATAATTTAAAGTAAGAGGATGATAATCAATCATAATCAATTTGGAAAGCTTAATAGTAACCGCCAATTTAACCGTAAAGCCACATATACTACAAATTTGACCTTGAATATAACCATCTATGGATTTAGAGAAAGCAATAATAATTAATTAACTCTTAAATCACTAGAGTCACCTATAATTAACTATTTTTTTCTCGCTCGGAGGTTCTTAATGTTCGCGAGTTAGTTATTATGATAAGTAACTGTTTACTTAGGGAAATAATGTAGAATTAGTTTTTTAGTGAGATCATTGAATGTTATATTAAGGTTTATGTGTATTAATTAGGTACTGATAATTAGCTAATAAATTAGTTATCAAGTATAATTAATAACAGTATTTTGAATCTATGGCTTTGGTTTCATTTATTTGTGGTTATTTGAGGTTGATATGCCAACAATTAATTAATTTAGTTTGAAAAAATATTTATTTATGTAATTGATTAAAATATTTTTGAATTCAAGAATTTATTAATTCATATGTGCTTTTTGACGTAACCTGGATCGTGTAAATCTTAAATAAGATTAAATATAACTAGGTCTTTCATGGTATTAATTATAATTCTAGGTCTTTCATGGTATTAATTATAATTTAAAGATGCTTATTTATGATGATTAAATCAAAATTAATCTGATTTTGTTTTTTAATTTCAAATATGTTTTTTGTCTCTATTTTTTGCGAACAGTGAATAAATTAGACCCTTCAAGTATTTTTTTTATTGAAAGCAATAACAATAAAAAAAAATAAAGACTAGTGAAAAAAGGAAAATTCAATCATGGAGTCAACTGAATATGGTCCTGTGCTTTTAACACTATTATCGTATTCACTACAAATGCTAGACCTGCCTGTTGATTCATCTCCATTTAGTTTTTACGGCATAAGGTATTTACATCAAGGATGCAAAAACGCTTACAATGATTCATGTATTTAGATCATATATAGGTTAGTTTTATGTGGCTTTTAATACTTCTTCCCATTTGTTTTGTTGTTGTGCATCAGTCGGAATATAACCTTTACGAGGTACATTTTGATGTGTGCCTAGATCACTTGAATTTGCGCTTGCATGTTATATTTATGTTTCCTATCAGGGCTATCGGACAGTTTTTATTTTTTAAATTTAATATTTTTTTTATTATATAAATTTGATGACTCATGAACCTATATGATCATTGTTAATTTCTTAAAGATAAAACATGATTATTTTCTTCAATTTTTTACCATTTTACTAATCCTTTCATATTCACGGACGCATTCAGTTGTTTTTTTAATATGCTGGAAGAATCTTTTCATCCTTTCATCTTCTTTTCATGCACATCAGAATCTTTGACATATGAACTGTAAATGTTTAAGTCATTGTTGCAACAGGTCCGTTTTCTTACTAAAATATACCATCCCAACATTGACAAGGCAAGTACAGACACCTTTATTGGTTTATATGATTTTTTTTCCGTTATTTTTTCTTGATGGAAGACATTTACAAATGCAGCTTGGAAGGATTTGTCTTGATATTCTGAAAGATAAGTGGAGTCCTGCTCTGCAAATTAGGACAGTTCTGTTGAGGTGACGAGCTCTTAATTCTCTTGTCTAGCAAGCATCTGTTGTCATGCACAAATCGAAATATGACCCCCTTAAGAAGTTTGTTTTTAACATAATCAACTAATTTTATTCTTTCTTGTTAATTGGCTGCAACAAATGTTAATAAAGTTGAAAAATATTAACTGCCTGACTCATACTTCAACGCGGACAGAAAGCATGCTAGCAATTACCTATAGAACTTTCCATACAATAATACCTTGTCACCGCTCATTTTCATCTTGACTTGTGTGTTCATAATTGTTCATAGGTTTCTCTCAATTCTGGAGACTTATATCAACAAGAACATAAATCTCAATGTAGCTTAAGTGGTGATAAACCATTACCTTTGGAATTGCAGGTCCGTTCAACACCATAGCTATGTGAAAAATTAAATGTGAAAAATTAAAGTTCCTGCTAATGTGTCATCTGCACATGAGAGAGAATTTAGAAGCTTTTATTCAAATAAATTTAGGATTCCTTTATTATCTTTGAACATTTTCACCACTCTCGGCAAATATGAACTAGCGTTTATTATATAAGCAGCTCCGCGATAGACATTGTGAATGCAAGATGTTGCTTTCTTTTCCTGTGCATCTATTTAATTTTGCATTTACCACTTTATAAATTGCAAATTTGAGTCATTTTATTTAATGCCACATATTACACTTTATTTAGATAATTTCTTGCTGATTAAAAGTACTATTCTTGAAAATGACCCATCATTTTTCATAATGATACTAAGAATGCTTATTTACTTTTCTCTTTTTTAGCATCCAAGCCCTTCTGAGTGCTCCAAACCCAGACGACCCACTTTCTGACAACATTGCTAAACATTGGAAAACAAACGAAGCCGAAGCTGTTGAGACAGGTTTGCCCATTTTTTGTAGAGTATATGTTCATTCTTGGTTTCCTTTTTGCTGG
This sequence comes from Phalaenopsis equestris, assembly GCF_001263595.1. Taxonomy (NCBI): domain Eukaryota; kingdom Viridiplantae; phylum Streptophyta; class Magnoliopsida; order Asparagales; family Orchidaceae; genus Phalaenopsis; species Phalaenopsis equestris. The sequence goes on along the minus strand of NW_018165708.1, from coordinate 84,375 downwards.
AACCAAGCTGTCAACTTTTGATTTTCTTTAGGGGACGGAATTTATGCCATTCTAATTTTTTATTTTGTTTGTATTTTTATTCATTTACCTGGAATGGTACAGCTAAGGAATGGACTCGTTTATATGCAAGTGGTCCGTAGCCGCATTTTCAGCATGAGAAATTATACCATTCTCATATACCCGAGTATGATTTGAAGGCAATGATGACTGGGAAGTTTGATAGCTTTTCCATCAATGAGATGGTGGCTTGAAATCTGCATAATGTAAACTAGCTTATAATTTCAGAACGACTAAGTATCTTTATCAAGAGATGTTTCCAATACACTTGCAAGTCTACCGTCCAAATTGTTATTATCATGCAACTACATGTTTTTTTCCAATCTTATTTAGTGAGCTTTCGGTGGATTTTGGAGTGTTCATTTAAAATGTTCTTTTATTGCTTTGATGTTCGGTACGTTTGATTGCTGCTTCATGATAAAAGTCCTTCAAAATGCAAGCATTTTTTATATTTCCTGAGAAGTCTATGTGAAAACGTGAATATTTTTTTATTACTTTCCATTTTTTAAAGTTTTACTTGATAGAGATTGCAAGCTTGCATGTGTATTATTAGAATAAATTAGTCTAGAAAATTCAGGTGTGTGTTGAGTGCGATGGAAAAGGGTGATTCCAATGTCTGGAGCTATAGGAGTGTTTTGCTAGTTGGGAATATTTTCTCTTCACTGGAAGGTTTGCGAGCAAAGCTTGTGAGGGAGCTGTTTCCCTACTAAGATATCTTGGAGCAGACTGCTTTCTCGCACTTATTACAAATATTTGGAAAAATTACATTTTGCTAGATTTTGAAGAAATGCTATCATTTTTCTTACACCTATTTCGATCTTACCTCCAAGTATGCCTTAAACATTTTTGGGGCTTGATTCATGTTTCTATTCAACCTGCGGAGGCAAATTAAAAATAGGTATAATTGTATGTATTTTTTTGTCTTTCTGTGTTTCTGACAATAGAATTAGATTAAAAAAATGTTTTTTAAAGGTGCTTCATTAGCATAGAGGATGATTGGATTAATTTCTATCACATCTATGAGATTGTCCTTTGTCAAATTCAATTTCTTGATTGTCGTATGAATTAAAACTGTCAAGCTGCATAAAACTCAGTGGATTCATTGTTATGATCTGAAAAGGAGATTGGAGTACTGGTAACTTCCATTCCAGGAAATTCTGTCATGTTTTGATAGGTATTCATATTTTTCTTTTTTTTTTTTTTTTTTTTGAGATTGAATTGCGATTGGTTTTCACGTAATTTTAATTTTTGTCGTTTCTAAGGCTTATTTGCATGTATGAGTTTACCTTTTCTAATGCTCTCTTTGGGATGCTCTAATTTTTTTATGGAAGTTAGAAGATCTTTCTCGTATTCTTGGCTGGTTAAAGATTCATTCGAAGAAGTTTATTTATATTTATCATTATAACATATTACGGTAACAATGGGAATAAGACTACATACATGATCAAAGAAGACCGAGGAGAAGAAACCATTTTTCCAGTGATTTAAGGCATAGTGAAATATTGTAGTATTATATTTTATAGACTAAGGCAGAGTATGAGTACAACAGAGAGGAAAGAGATTTGCTATTTGTAAACGTTGAGAATCATGGTAGTTGTTATCGTCGGTTGTTGACAATTGATTTGGGAACACTAGTGCCTGCTCTATATGCTTGATTTCGGGGTTGTTTGTTAGAGTTGTTGCCTCAAGTTGATAGTCCAAAATTAGTGTGTTAAACTTATCATACTTCTTGTTGAACATTGTCATAGGAAATTTTCTAGTAATCATTTCTGCCGATTGATGTTCTGTATTGACATGTGGTACTTGGATTTCCTTAGAATATGATTTTGAATGAAGTGATGGTTAATTTCAATTAGTTTTTTGTGGGCATGAAATACAGGATTGTTTGTTGCGCCATGACCGAAATATTACTCCATAGTGATGTGTGGGATGAGTTGTTGATGCATCAAATTTCTGTAGAAGACAAGGAAGCTAGAATATATGTTGTAGCAACAAGAGTTTGATATTTTGCTTCAGTCAATGTTCATGCTATGGTACTTTTTTTTTTCTGATAATCTAGTAGATTGGAGTGTTTCCGAGCTATGTATAAAGACCTATTGATTATCTATATTTTAGGTGACTAGCCCAATGGGAATTTAAGTAGGTGTGTAAAGTTAGATCCTTTTTTTGAATTGGTAAGCCAGAAGTGGACGTTCCTTTGATGTAATAATGATTTGCTATTGTAGTGAGTTTGTTAGATTTCTATAAATTTAAGGATTACCAAATTCTGTGCTTGAGGTTGGGTTGGTTGACTGTTTTGCAGGTATGAGATTAAGCATAGGTTTGTGATCAGCCATGCCTGGTTTTTTAAGGTCATTAATATATCTTTCTTGATCAGGGAAGAAGCCATGTGGTGTCAACAAGACTTGAATATCGAGAAAGCATGATTTATTACTGAATGGACTCATGTTGAAGGCTGAATGCATGTTTTGTATGAGATTTGAAATGGCTTTCCGTTTACTGTCTATACGAAGTATATCGTCAATATATTTGCAGATGAATGCTGATTTGATTTTGTAGGTAGATGAGTAATGATCAGCTTTGCTGAAAAGAAACCACCTCACGGTAGTTTGCCAGGAAAGGTAGAAAGCCATTGAAAAGGTTCTTGTTTAAGCCTAGAAATGGCTTCCATGGCATCTATACGTAGTTAGAATGTTGCTGATTTTGAAAACTTGGAGGTTGATGCATGCATATAGGATCGGCAAGTTTATCATTGAGGAACGCATTTGAGACCTTGAGTTGAGGATTTGTCCGATTGCGCTGTAGAGTAATGGTGAGGAGAAATCTGAAATGATGTATTTTTTTGGCTGGGCTGGATGTTTTACTAGTGCCCAATATCTTGTTCTTGCTTGTATCTTTGAGCAATTACAATCTGGTTATGACGAGCAATGTTGTCATCAAGATTGAGTTTTCTGAGGGGAACCGTACAAGAAGTTGCGTAATTTGTTTTTGAAGGGTATTAAATTCCTGAGATATGACTTGTTTCCATTTTAACTCTCAGACCACTTGGTCATAGCTTGTGGGGTTGTTGTTGCATGGTGATCATAAGACAAATTGTAGATAGTTTGAATTTTAGCGACCTCATTTTAAATTAGGTATGCATGTTATGGTTATGGAAAGATGAATGGTGTTGCGACTGCGGGGAGGTAAAGGAACTTATTTGAGAGGTAATTGGGTGGGTGGAGGGTATGTGGATGGAGTGGGTGATGGGATATTGTTTGTGGCTATAGTATTTGTGTGATTATGGTGAAGAGATGTGGAAGTACAACAAGCTGGAACGAATGTTAGAGGCATAGGTGTCAATGTCTGGGTTGCTGTGATAGGAGGTTGGGTTGAGTTCTAGAGTGAAGGTATTTGGTGATAGATTTATGATCTTGTTAGTGATTGAGTTGGAGAATGATGATAAATTTATAGTCTTGTTTGTGATTGAGTTTGTGAATTTTGATCATGTGTGTGAGGATGATTATCCAATGAAGATAGAATTGGTGTGGTGCTACGCCCATTTATAAGGTGAATATGGTTGGAGCCATGGGAAGAATTAAAATCTTAGTACTTGGAGATGGGAATAGGCATTCTTTGGATAGAGTAGTTGATTGGAGGATTTCATATTGGTTGCCTGGGATGGAATACAATTTATTAAATATACCACCATAAGATCTCAATCCATGGATTATTGGGAAAAACAAGTTTTGGGCCTATTTGGGGCTGTTGCGGCTATTTGAAGAAGTAATTGTCAAGCTAAAGAAGAAGTTTTTCAAAAAATTGTGGTGGTTATTATATTTCTTCTTAAAAAAAAAAAAAAAAGTAAAATCACAGCTTTCTAACAGCCATCACAGGTAGTCAGGTTTGGTGGGAAAACACAGTTTTCAGTTACAATTTTTTGAGAATGCAAGCGAATAGAAAAATTGTTATGCAATGCCGCACCGCCATTGCCCTAAACCCACCCTTCGTGTATAAGCGTGCAAGTTGTTTTAATGAGGTGACTTTTGCATGCGACTACTCCATTTTGCTCCGACTTATGTGGAGAATTATATTAATTTTATTTTGTCGGGAGCACGGAGAAATTGTTGAAGATATATGTTTTTTTTCGTTGCCTCTCAACCATGATTTTGAAGTGAAGAAATTTGTGAGGCATGTTGGATTTGGTAACATAGGAAAAACTAGATAAAGATGAGAGAAATTATTTTTAATGATAAATACTTTTAGCCTTGAATAGCAATAAGCAGAGAAGGTCGTCATACATTATAGTATACAAGTCCTAATATTTTGTAAACACCTTTTTGGACACGTAGAATGATTAATGATGACTTTTAATGGAGTTACTAAACATTATATCATGTAGTATTAGGAGGAGCGCATAATAACTTTTGATGTTTGGAGATTGTCAAGAGAATAGCATTGTTGGGGTGGCCAAGTCCTAGTGATAGATGCTGCGGTGGAAAGTACAAATTTGAAAGTTGTGAATGGTGAGGAATAAAGATCGGTTACCAGCCATTACTATGATAGGGCCATTTTAGACTGCTTTGGTCTGTCTTTAATTTGTAATATGCTAACTATGAGCATCAAAAGATGTAGCAACATTATTTTCAGCTATAAGCTTATGAACATTACAGAGCATATCGACTATTGTGTCAAAACTGCAACAATTTATTTGATTTTCAAAGACCTATTTGATTTATTTTAATAATATTAATGAACACAATTTTTTTTAGATCATCAAAGAAATTATAAAAGAATAACATCTTTTCATTTATATTACCAAACTATGCAACAACTTTGGTCATATAACAATTATGATCCCTAAATAAATCATTCGTCATCATAATATCTAAGATCCGGGACTTTTTGAGTGGGTACTACCTTACAAACTAACTTTATAGAACAACACATTATAATTGGTGATATATATTTTAATATTTATTAAGGTTGACAAATATATATTAGAATTTAGTTTACATTTATTTATAAATATTTAATTTATAAAATACATGAAGTATCATGGAAATACTGCAAAGGTCTGTTTTATAACTAGGGGTGGAACCAAAATCTGTTTTTAGGATGGACAAACTTATTCTATAAATAAATTACAAAAATAAAAGTAATAACAGATGATTAAAACCAAAGCCTTGTATTTCATTATTATTGATGAACATTACAAGTTTCTCAATATTTTTTAGTCATTGCCGAATTTTAAAGTCAAGACTTTTTAATATTAAAGGGGCATACTTTAGACAATTTTAAAAATAAATTATTTTTTGTTATCATATATGAACTAATTATATCTCAAATTACTATCAATCCTTAAATTAGGACCGATTTTCATTGAAGAATAATAATTCATACAAATTAGATTCCAAATGTAAAAGAAAATAGAAAATAATACTAATCACTTTACTTGAAGTTTTGCCCTATCTCTGCTAATCCCTACTCCCTTGTCAAGAACTTTTCCGGCTAACTTTACATATACCATCAATCACAAAGTAAGAACATAAATATAAATGTTAGGCATATACACAATGAAGAGCAGGACGAGACGAATTCAGCATGCTAGAAAGGCAAAGAACGATGCATACATCTCGCTCTGAGAGCGAGGCCGAGTAGTAGAGTTGTAAATCAACTGAGCGATCCAAAAACTACTCGTGACTTAGACTAGATTATAGCCTTTTTATGTTTATTTAATTAAGTAATTTAATAAGCTTGAATATTTTCTTAAATACTCAATTAATAAATGAACAAGCATGAAAATATTTTGTTTGATATATTTATGAACGTGAATAAAATCATTTAAAACTCGTTAACAAGTTTGACAAAATGCTCGATATTGACTTCAAACCCATTATAAATTATAACTAAAATTTTAATTTAATTTAAATAGGCTAAGATTAAAGTAAATTTAATATTAAATTATTTTTTTATATTATTAACTAAAACATAATTAAAAAGGCAATTAAAAATAAATTAAAAAAATAATTTCATATTTTAGCATAATACTGCACATTAAATATATTTCAATGAAATTGTAAGTTTCATATGAATCTCACACTAATTAGAGAAGAATTATTAGAAAAATTAATAAATAAATACATAAAAGAAATTAATAAATAAATCTAGAACTTCAAAGACTATCACAAAAAAATTAAAGTTAGTTTTGTATAAATAAATTAATAATATACACTCAAATATCACAAAAAAAATAAATAATAATACAAACATGCATTGAGAGTACACAAAACTAACTTCCAAAAAAAAAATAAAAAAATAAAAAAAAATCATAACATTGAAATGTTGGTATTTTTTACTTAAGATCTGCATATTATATCATTCAATTCCTATGTATTTAAATATCCAACACCTAAACTTCAATTTTTACATACATACCCAGCTTGCTTACGAATGAAAATTTGTATTTCACTTTATAAAAGTTAAAATGGTGATATTTTTAATTTTAATGTGATAAATACACAAGAATTTGGTGGTATGTATGAAAATGCTCCAAAAACTTAAACATGGGAGAAAAGGGCATTAGTCCGGGATGCAATGTGAAGCATTTTTATTTAATACTTTATTTCTGGAGTTACACAAGCAAACCTAGAATACAACTCACTCAAGCAGAAAATTAACAAGAACACCAAATAAAGAAACAAATAAACAACACAACCACCATCAACAAGATAAAAACATCTCAATACAACTCTGCCAACAGCAGCAACCTCACAGTCACTAACAACAACAACTATAACATCAACCTCAACATCAAATTCATAAATTTTCAAGCCTGCAAGAAAATATCAAAATTTCATCCAAGATTTAGAATTCATAATTCTGAATCTTGTTGAATTCTATTAACAACTAGAATTCATTAATACTCATAACCAATCTCAGTAATCAGTAAAGATCAAAAAAGAAATATAATCTTATTAAAAAGATAATACAGAAACATCTAAGCACTATGAGCAAGAACCTACCACTATAATAGAAACAACCAACACTCATACCAATAACAGCACAAAACCCAACAATCACTAAAAGAGCACACAAAGAAAGAGATCACTAAAGAAAAAAAAAACATAAACATAATAAAAAAAAAGACATAATAGCAAGACTAAAAGGAACAACTAATGCTAAAATCAAAAGTACTAAGCATCAACCTTAAAATCACGAAGACAAAACAAAAAAAACTCGAAATAGCTAATACCAAAATAGGAACTGCTGAAGGATGCACAAAGATATTTAAAGAGAAATACTCAATACAACAGAACAAAAATAGATAAACAAAACTAACATAGAGAGCCAATTAGTAACAACCGTATAAGAGAAAAAATAGAGCACTAAAGAACAAATAACAACCAAAAGTCAAAGAAAAAATTATTACAAGCAACAATATCACCAAATAAAACTCGTCATAAACCAAAATGTCCATCCAAATTCAGTGAAAGAAAAATCTGGTTAAAAAGGAGTAAGAAAAGGCTAGCAAAGCACAAAGAGAGCCAAAGAAACATCTCTGACATATGTAGCATCTATCACCAAATAAAAGTAGCTATCATAGAGTCTTAACTACTTTTGAGATCAATTCATTAAATAGTTGAATTACGTCTATCCAAGTTTAATGAATCAAAACAAAATAAATGAGAAAAGCATGTTAATGTTTCAAAGTGGTTAGAGTCAAAGTAAAGAACACGTACAGCAAAGCTCAACCAAAACCACCAAAAAAACTAAGAATAAATGGAGAATCCTACAAATAAAATAAAGGCAGAGAATTAGAAATTATAAAAATTTCTAATATAATTAGGAATAGGCCTATTTAACTTTCGCTTTCTACTTTTAAAAATAATCATCCAATGAATATAATAAATAAATATTTCCAAAGAGCGAGGATTTTTCCTAAAATTTCTAGATTCCTTTCAAACCGAATAAAATAAGTAGTAGGTTGTATAGCCAAAGAATGAAACCTTTTCTAAATTTTGTAAGGAATATTATTTGAATGATATAAAACTTTAAAAATATTGGTAGGGGATCTAAAGAAATTCCTTTTAAGCGCACATTTGTTTAGAAGATAATGAGAAAAAGAACATTCAAAATAAAGATCATCATGAGTTTCAAACACATTATCACATAAAACATAAATATTATTAATATTCATAAAGTATCTTAGTTTTTCAAATCTTCATGAGTGATTTTCCCATTGTGATGGGCAAATTTCATAAAATATCCTTCGAACCAAAAAGGTTTAAACCAATCAACACAAGGAACATAATTATAAAGAGAATAATAATCAGTTTTATGAGAGTAAAAAATTTTATAATTCTAAGAGAAGCATAACTCAAACCAATCAAATTGTTATTAATAACATTAAAACAATGATCAGGAACAATGTTAATATTAATTAAATTTCATCTACCATCGATATTGACATCTTTAAGCAAAACATACTCATGATACATAAACCAAGTAAAAATAATATCACCAACATGATCTTTAAGAGATAAATCGTTAAATCAAGGATAGTAAAAAAGAAAGATAAATTATTATTATTAGTAACTTTAATATTTAAATAAATCCTTATCATAGAGACAATTTTAGTAAAATTTTCAAAAAGGAGAAGAAACATGAGATTATTTCAAATGAAGCCATAATGATTAAAATACTATTTAGAAAGCTAAGAACTGTCATTGTATAACTTCCATAAAACTTTTGACTTACACTACACATTAATATTATCCAAGGAAGGTATATCAAGACCTCCAGTTTGTTTATACATTTTAATGATATTCAAAGTAATAGTATGAAGCTTATTTTAAAATAAAATTGAAAATCATAAAAGTAATTTTCTTCTTCAAACTTTTTGGTAAAATAGTAGACCAATGAAACATCTAATTTGAAATAGTAAACTTTATAAGTTGTGCTACTAGCAGTTGATAAGAGTTTCTCCTTCCAACCAGCCAACCAATAATACAATTAAAATAAGAGGATGATAATCAATCATAATCAATCTGGAAAGCTTAATAGTAACCGCTAGTTTAACCGTAAAGCCATAGATATTACAAATTTGAGCTTGAATATAACCATCTACGAATTTAGAGAAATAAACAATAATTTTAAAAAAAATTAACAAAGATTATAAATTTTACTAAAACTATCCAAAATCCTAATAAAAAGAAAAATGTCATATAATTTTTTTTCCCAAAAAGGAGAATTTCATCTGTTTAAAATAAATGAGAAATAATTTCATCAAAATTTTCACCATTAAAATAAGAATCAATAGTAACAGAAGGAGCATCAATAATAATAGCAAAGAAGTCAAGAGACTCCGCCTTAAATCAAATGATGAAGAAAAGTAACATTTAAGTTCACTATTAATAATGACAGAAAATATAACTTCCTCAGTACAATAATTAATCTAATTAATAAGTATAAGAGGAAAAACAATTTTATTATTTTTCATGAAGAAAGAATCTATTAACTTTATCAGAATACTTAGAACAAAAAGTTTTAGCAAAATTACTAGAGTTAAAATCATAAACTAATTCATTGGCAAAAAATATATCATCAATAATATTATGACATTTAATAAAAACAGTTTGAGCAGAACGGATGAGATCGGGAGAATCACTTTAAGTCTTTTAGTTAAAAGAAAAGCAATGACCTTATAGAAATTATTACATAAAAAAAATGGTTTATAATAAGAAAAAGTTTTAACATCAGAATTATTAGGGATACTATAATAACAATGTGTTTAACTCTATGAGAAAGACTATAAGTAGTAAAAAAATGGTTAATAGAAGCAAGACAATCTATACCAACAATATGCCAGCAATCTTTAAAAAATTTTGTGAAAAAATCATGCTTAGGAGATTTATCAGATCCAATAGAATAAAAAATATTTTTAATATCAACATTAGTGAAACTTTGAATCAAAAAAAAGAGTCATCATCAAAGACAAAATGCTTTATATGAAAAGAGAATCCGTAATAATATCATTAGTCTCATTATGATAATTCAAAAGACCAGAATAATAAGAGATAGCTTCACTAACAATATCTTGCCTATGAATTTACTTACCATTAACAAATATTTTCTTAATAAAATTAGTATTATGTCTAATCTTAGTCTTTTGATAAAGATATAATATCATCTTCACATTTAGAAATCCAAGTAAATTTCCTCTTTGTTTATCAACATTTATAATCACAAATGATAGCATTAGTAACATCTTTTTTTAATAGAAGAAGCTTGAAGAAGTAAATCAATAGAAAGATGTTGATGTTCCAAATTATTCATAACAAAATTTTGTTTAATCTTATGCTTGAAAAAATGCATAAAAAGTGCATTATAAGAATCCAATTCCAACCTTTGAGAGAAATTTTAATATTATGAAGCTTGCTACAACAAATAAAACTAGTATCTCCCTTAACTTGGATGTTCCAAGTATCATTAGTGATAAAAAAAGAAATTTGGACATAAACTTCAAAATTTCTTATACATAAATATGTAATGTAATTTATTAGAATTCCCTAAGAAAATAACAATATGATGATGATCAAAAGAATAAGCATTTAAAATTTTATAAAATGAGAGGAAGAGTATTAATCCAATGAGAAATACAAAGAGCTCTATTAAGAAGACATTTTATGGGATTCTTCAATTAATTTTTTAACCAGCTATAAGAAAATCCATAATTTTGAGGCTCTAAAGGACTAGTACAAGAAATGCAATTATTAAAGTCTACAAGCTTATTAGGTAAAGGAGGCAATCCCCACATCTTCTCATCAGTTCTGAGAATACAATTAAAATCTCCTAGAATGAACCAAGGAGCAGAAAAATTATCAGAAACAACAGTAATATAATTCCAAAAAGATTTTCTATTAGCAACACTATCATCAACATAAATGATAGCAACATAAAAATTATACAAGTATAGAAAACAACATACCCATGAACATATTGAGGATCAATATTAATAATAGTAAAATTATCGGTTATCATATTCGATTTAATCTATATCATGCCTTGACTGACAACAATAAAATTATCATAAATTCTTTCAATAAGAAAAACTTAAATCGATTCCAAGAAAAAGGAACATTTAAAATGTATTTAGAAATTTTGGTTTTCAAAAAGCAAAGAAAATCAAATTTATAATCATTTAAGAGATACAATCTACAATACCAGTATCACTATTAAGCCCTATAACATTTCAAGAAAGTAATTTTGGAAAAAAAATATATAGAACAAAAACATGAAAACTGAAAAAAGAAAACCACAAAATCAAGAAACCCAAAATTACTTACCCTTTCCTTTCAAAGATCGAGACTGAGGAGGAATGGAAGGGATGGGATTAGGAAGAGGTGAGTTTGCATTAATTTTAATATTGTTATGAGTAAAGGTAAGCCTAGTTTTTTTAGCAATTAAAGGATCCACATCAAGAGAGATACCAATCTCACTAGCAACTTCTTAAATACCAAACTCTGACGAACAAAATAAAAGAAGATTAAGAAGCTTAACCCAAATATGGATTTCTTTAAAATCTTCTCTTATGGGTTTAAAGTCATGAGTCCAACATTTAAAAGAGAAAGGCTTCCCACCAATAAACCGTGGTGCACCAGAAAGAGCCATTTCAAAATCTTCAAGGCAAACAAATTTAAGGAGAAAGAAACCTTCAGTCAATGAAATAAGCTCATCATAACCCATTAATTTCTAAATCTTATCAATAGATTGTTATAGACTATTGTAAAAAATTCTTTTACCAAGTGCATAACCTACAAGAGTGATATTCCATCTGATTGAACCTTCCTCCACTTCAAGATCTAGAAAGAAATCTTGTCTTCTATGCATGGCAAATAAGAAAGATGAAAATCATAAGTAGAACTGTGAGAGAAAATTAGCCATTTCCAATTTAAAGAAGGGCAGCCCCAAAAGGGAACGAAAAGAAAGAGATGAAAAAATAACAAAAAGAAAAGAAAACACCAAATAGCCGATCAACAGTAAAGATCCAAGCAAACTTTCGAAGAGAAAGGGAAGTGGAAGGAAAACCTGTCATCTAGAAAAGATGTTAGAATACTCCAAAAAAAGAAGCCTTAACTTAGCTCTTGTGGAGAGAAGCGTCATTTAATGAAACCCTAAAAACACACTACAGTAGTGGAAAAACTGTAAAAAAAAAAACATAATAAAAGAATAAGAGAAAGAAAGAGCTAGGGTATAACATCCTAATAAAAGGAAGGCAAAGCCTCATCGAAACCCTATAATCGCTTCTGAATCGCTTCCAAAGCCCCTTTTCCACCAAAGCTCCTTTTCATCCAGTTCTTAGGCTTTTCGCTATGTGAAGCATTCAAATATTGAAAAACTTTTAATCCCACTGAAAGGGATTGTCTAAATACAAAAAATAACATTGTAATGCAATTATCTCTAGCAAGTTGCGGCATGTAGCTCATGTGCAAATCTTTTTTTCTAAAAAATAAAAAGTGAAAATATTTAATATGTAATCATATATAAATTATTTTGATTTATTAAGGTTTAATAAATTAACATTTATGCGATTTTAATGAAATTTTTAATATCAGTTGATGTTGTGATAAAGTTAAACAAGAGTCTGTTCAACTCATATTGGGTTGGTGTACAACTCTAAAGGGGCAACGCAGCAAATTGGTACATGAGGGGCAAATGAATAAATTGACACCTTCTAATTAATAAAATCCTAAAAGTCAGGGTGGGCAGTTGCCTCCCTCTTAATAAAAAAATTTTAAAATTCAGAATGACAGTGAGTCTACCCCATTAAATAACTTTACAAAGGTGTATGCATATTTTTTATTTTCAATAATAATTTATGCATCATGTTTAATGATTTATTCTGTTATGAAAAATAGTAAATGATAAAAATCAAAATGCAATTGGTCTTAATTCAACAAATTATTTGGAGAGATGATGTTTTTCACCCATGATTGCAAAATAATTAACATATAAATTCTTATTAAATGCATAAACATCTTAGATTAATCCTATATTATGAACTATGAGGTTTTTGTGCATTTGCATATAGCTTTACTATGTACAGACCTTACGATGTACAATATACAAGTATATACAAATTCTAAACATAATAAGATAAGATCAAAGGAAGACTCAGCAACTTATCAATTCTTTTCATTATTGCTAGAGCCATAGGCTGAATTATGGATCCTTGGGATTGGATTGGTGAATCATTTTAGATTCCTTAGTTTCAGACCATAGATCAAGCCAAGGGAAGGATATGTTCTACTCATATCTTGTATATTATCGTTTTCATTCCCTGTTGTAATAGAAACTCATTTTCTTATTTGACTATATGACGCGAGATTCTACGAGACGAGAAATTATTTTGAATTTATGGGAAGATACAACTATGTATCTTTTTGGTGAGAATTAAAAGTTTTACATGAGAGAAAACTGTCTATATATATCTTTTTTTGAGGAAAAGATTCTCTCATAATCACTATCATAATATTGAAATGATTCATTGGATTCCTCAAAAGTCTAATTCTTTCTTTACAAGACTCACTCATTTTTCATTAATAATTTGAATTATTAGATCATATGCTTCATTTGAATTCTGATGAGAAAGAAAGCAAAAAAAGAGTAAAATGATTTTTTTCTTCATCGAATGACTAATCATATATTAGTACCAGGTTTGGCTAAAATAGGGGGCATAAAGAAATTATGGAAAAATGTTGGCTTAATTTGATATTATCTAACAAGAAGTTAGAAGATAAGTGTGGATCAAGTAAACAATGGACAATTTAACCCTAACCTGTTCCTTTTCTTTTTGAACAATCAAACTACCGCATTTTCTTTTAAACACCCTTGTTTAGTGAAAAGATGGTCTATTTGCTATATAGATATCATTTTGTATAGGATCTCTTGTCTTCTAATTGTTTGAGTTTGAGAAAACTTTCTCAAATGAGTCAGTATGTTTCGCGGTTAAAGACGAATCCAATCTTTCTCATTCCTTCTAACATTCAAGCATCAGTTTCTCATTCAAAACTATGAAAGAGACTCCTCTCATCAGATACTTAGCTGATAACACTAGGACCTCGGGGAACTTATCCAGTCGGCCCATCTTGAAGTCAGTCAATTCGAAAGATGGTTGCTAACTTCATTTCATTCAAGGTAAGAACGGATGACCTAGCTACTGCATTAGGATTAGGTCCGTATGAGTAAGGGTGTTAGCCTTTTCTTCAATCATGTCTCGAAAGAAAGTAGCCAGGCTTTAGGCATCCATTCTATAAGAAAGTCAAGGTTGCCAAGTTCAAGCTATAAGTCAAGCCAGTTCATCCATGGCAATCGGGGTGTCAATAGTACTCTACTATACTCTAAGTAAGAGTGGACTCGGCCTTTCTAAATGCCCTATTTGAAACTAATTTATCAATTGAGAGAATGAGCCTGTCTTTGGAGCCTTCGGGGCTCATTCCAGCAAGAGAATGTTGTCTTCCCTAGCTCTTAGTCATCCTTCCCGGGTGCTCTTATTGCTATATGAAACCAATCCTATGCAAATTTTTGTAATGATCACTCATGTATAGAACTTGCATTAGATTGGCACAAGATGTTTATGTTTGGGGTATTTATAATTTATATTCTAACTAGTTGAGTATCATAGGAAGGAAAATACTATACTGCCATAAAACTTGCCAAACGAGTAACAACTTTTGATCTTATTATATATTAAGTCTGACAGTGCTACACTCATATGATATAAAGTATAAATTATTAATAAATTAAGAAAATATGTATACATGTATGTAAAGTTAGTTAGTTAGGGCCCTAAAGAACTGTAGATGTTCTCAAGTGAAAAGCAAAATAATTAGCTGTGGAATATCTACTTCATAGTAAAAAAATTGCATGATTCATTTTTTAACAAGAAAATGAAAATAAAATAAAGAATCTCATTAAATATTAGTTTCTAAACTATACACTAAAGCAAATATACAAAAAAAAAATTATATCAACTTTGTTTATTTATTATAGAAAAAGAATTAAAATTAAAAAAAATTATATCAACTTTAGTTTAAAATTATATCAATTTTAAACTAAAATTGAATAAGGTTAAGATAAATTGCAGTGACAATTCAAGTAAGAGCAAAGAAGGTTTAAACAAATTTTGAACAAGGCTTTAAGTAGTTCAGAACTCTTATTATATGTTATTGTTTTCTTCGAACTTTCTCTGAATCTAATTTCTTATGTAATTATCCGATCATAAATTTGAAACAAATATCAGTTCTTGTTTAGACAAAGATGAAACAAATATCAGTTCTTTGAAAAGTTATGACAACAAAAAGCCACAAGCAAAATTATTCTACAAATAAACTTTGCACATTCCGCCATAACAAATTCCATCCATTTAGATTTCACAGACAAATGTAACAAAAACAAAGTTCTTAAATAAACTATATATACATGGATGAACCGCAGACTACAAAAACACAGAGAACCAAGCAGGAACAAGCTAGAAAAGAACAAAAATGATGAAAAAATGGAGCACGTCTGAAGCAGAAAACAAAAATCTTAAATCATTTGATACTCGGGGTTAAAGGCAAGGGCCTCACGGTATATTAGCTCCTTCATCTGCTCCTCCGACAAAGCATGCTGCTCGAAGTCAAAGCTGAAAGGCATCATGCAGACTGGCTCGTCGCTGATGTCATGCAAGGAAGCCAGATAAGGATGCTCCAGGGCTTCTTCAACTGCATGAATAACAAGTCACAAAAAATAAGATGACCGATGAGATTTCATTTCTTCTCCCTCCTCCAAGATTTTGCCTCTGGTGTTTAAATTAGACCAGGTTATCAAGTTGGTGACACAATTGGATTGTCCTTTGGATTGGGCCAGATTGAACCCAAATATAAACAAACATGTTCAGACAAGTCTAATTAGTTGAAAAATGAAATTATATAAGAAAACACCATTACATGGTAATGCCTGATTGAAGTCATCAATTTCTGAAGTATTATCAAAAACAAGGCAAGCCAAAAAGAAAGGTAGAAACGCACCAGTAAGTCTCTTTCTAGGATCAAATGTCAACATTTTTTCAATAAGGTCAATAGCTTGAGGATGAACACGAGGAAATTTTTCAGGAAATGATTGAGGTCTATGGTGAGGAAGCTGATTAAGGTATCTTCTCGCGTTCTCATTTACATGCCCCAGATCAGCTTCATCAGGAGTTCCTATGAGCTGCATAATCACACTTGTCAAAGTTAGTACATGCATTTGAATAAACAGCTAAATTTGTGATGTAAAAAATGATGATTCTATTTTTATATGTAAAAGGTGATTATTCAATTTTGTTATGTATGTAAAAGGTGATAATTTTATTTTGTTGTGTATTACAAGGAAACACAACTATAACATAAATAAGGAAGAAGAATATCCACAATTATGGAAATAAGAAATCACATCTCCATAATAAAGCAATGCTGGATGCATCATTTAAATTGAATAGAACAGCATCAACATGAACAACGAAATCACTATGTCAGAGATATCTAAGTTCTCAAGGTTGTAGAACATTTCTCCTAAGCCAATTTTTCCAGGAATTGAAGCAATGTCATTTCTAAGGCTCTAGAATTGTCACAATCAATAATCTTATATGGGACACTACCGTACAAGCAGTCATCTTTCCATCAGTAATATCTTCTTTAGTTCCTTCAAACCAGCATGGTAAAACACAAATTTGTGCATGTTTTAGAAAAAACAAGAGGTATTTTTTTTCCAAGGAAAATTTGAAATTTGCTAAAATCCAACTGCGATGAATTGAAACATACAATATTTGACCAAAAAAATAAGAATGCTAAAAATTACCACTTTTTTCTGAACTATATATGATAACCTTGAGGTATGTAATATTATTGACATTGAGTGGTTAAATAAAATTCAAAATTTTCACAAACCTTTGAGGTTAAATCTTGGAGGTTATTGGATGTATAATATCTGAGTAGATGTGTGTGCGCGTGCGTGATAATTCACATATTATCTTATAGAAAGCATGGTACAACATTCATCACAGCCGATTTTTTTTCAAGTCAGTAGAATGATAAAAATAAAAAACAAAATTCCTAGTATAGTAAAGATTTCTTATACTCCTATTTTTCCTAGGATTGCAACAATTAGTAATTCCTTCTCTCAAACAAACTCTAGCAATTATCATAAGATTCTAAGCTTTGAGCGGCAATATTTCCATCATCGACTATTTTTCTATGAATTTGGTGCAACAACATGATACAACAATGTCAATGTTTTGCTTAATCTATAAAAACTGTGCTATTGTTGCTAGAAAATTCGGGAGATTGTTTAAATCCAAGTGCAACAAATCGGATTATTGTATTTTATTAAATCTTGACGGATTTAAAAATTATTATATTTAGCTTATATCACTCCCGACATGTAAGAGTTTTCATCATTAACCGGTGAAAGAAAATTTTAATTTTTGTCAATTCTTATGTGTTATTAGATATGTAGTCTTTAAAAGAATTACGAATCTTGACGGCAATTTCTAATGGGAAATCTACTATCGTGTTTCTGTTTAATTTTTTTTAGCGATTGGCATATATGATTGAAGTTTTAATAATTATGAATGTGATGTTCCCTTTCACAGTGTGCATCTTGATCATTGTTAAATTTATATTTTTTTGTTATTTTTCTACAAGATTGTAAATATTGACGAATATTATATTATTGTTTAGAATGATATAAGGGTATTTGTTATTTTAACATTGATTAAAAAATAATTCTTATTAAATTAAAAGTTGGTAACTTACATAATGTAACTTCCATGTATGCTTTTATTGGGCATCTCATCCTAGGTTGTATGGTAAACCTTAAAACTTAGGAATCTTATATTACTTATCCTTGATTAATTACAAAAAAAGAAAAAGTAATCAAATTCAATTGAGCAAAGAGGAAGAAAGGTTTGAAGTTGTCGATGTTATGAATTTATGTATAAACTTTCGCCGCTAATCAAGCCTTAAGAAATAAGAATGAAGGCAGAACAATGAGAGCACTCATTTCAACATCAATGGAAAGCTTTACCTACAAACAAGTAGAGATTTTTAACAGGTCCTCGGACTAGAGATTGTAGATAATGCTAACTCACAAAAGTAAGAAAAAAAATAAACAAAGCAACAAAAGTTGAGAAATTATGATCTGAATTCCTTACTATAGCCTATGTGAATGACAAGAGGCAATGAGCATAAACACGCAAACTATGAAGAACGGACACAACACAAAGCATTATAAAATTAAAGCAACTTTGACTCCACTAGGCTTTGACAAATAGAAACTTCATTGCAAGTAACACAAAGTTCACGGGATATTTAGATTGGCTTCAATAAACAATTTGACTCCTACATAAGTAGCAACAAAGAGGCTTATAGCTTCCGCTTTAGCGGGTAAAGTTTTGACTTTGATGAACAAAAGAAACTACATTGCTAAGCACCGACGAATGCACGATCAACTTTTGACGCTTGGCTTCAACAAACAAATAGTGAACTAATGATTCTCGGCTTTAACAAATATTGGATGCATTTTGTATGCTCGGTTTTGATGAACGTTAGAGTGAGTTTTGACATGACGAGAGAGAAAGTGGCTTCAACTATGAGATATAAATAAGATTATACATATAATTATAATTTTCTACTTCCAGTGCCCTGTTTTTCTCCAAATGTTGAGCTTACGTCCGATGCAGTGTCGACATGTATCTCGGATGTATTCAGGCTTTGACAAAAATTTCGGATGTATTCAAAAAGTGTTGGTGTTTGATAAGTGTCTGACACAAGTATGACACATTTTTAGAGGTGTCGGTGCTACACAACTTGCAAGGGAGAAGGTGCAAACACCATAGCAATAGATGGAAGTGGGACATCATGAAATGATTGAGTTAAGGTCTCATGAAAGGTGATAGAGATAGTGTCGACATGTGAAATGATCATAACACTGATAACCTTTCCAAGTATGAGAATAGATAAACAAACACTTAGGCTAAGAAGAATATTTTATAACATCTTGGATGAAGAGAGTTTAGTAGAATTCTATAGATGTAACATTAAAAATACAAGTGTGCATAAAAAATTTAAAAAACAAAGAGAAGGACCAACTAAAATGGTGGGTTCTACAAGATTGATAAGTAACAAATTGTAAGGATTATCTCCATAATATTTTCATGAAAGATACATATGAAATATTAAGATAAAAGCTACATCAAGAGGTTTCAATGCTTATGCTCAACCAAAACATTTTCTTTTTATCAGGATATGATAATTAATCTATAATAATATTATAAGAAAGAAAAAGCAAAATGAATATTACATGCATTCAAGAGCAATTCTAATATGAAGAGTTCTATTTTAAGTGAATTTTTAATATTTATTGCTTGAAAAAAAAAAACTAAAGTATTACCATTAATAAAAGAAATAAAAAATAATAAAAACCTAAATAAATGAACAAATGACTTGTCACACATGATATTTGAATTAATCAAGTTAAAAAGAAACATTAAAAGAGGAAATCCTATGAGAGGTTTACATAATCAATTGAGATAGAAAATTCAATCACATTCTTCACTAAAAAAAAAAAAGAAATAATTAAAGCAAAATAAATATCGATGGAATTATCAGAAATAGAAATGGAGATGTGCTAAATTGTTAAATAATGTCCAACTCCAAATACAAACGAGTGGTTGGTTCCTTGAGAACACTAAGAAGAAAAAGAGATGCACCCACAATCACCTTTACGACTAGCTCATCCATGATTACCACCACGACCTTTATTTCAATGACAAGAGCAATCAAATCATGATCAAAGAAAGTTTAGTTGGTAATTTGGTGACTCGTAGAACAAATGAGAAAGTAAAGTTGATGCTTGAAACAACAAAGTACCATAATTGAGCATAACAAAAATGTAGAGATGGATTATACTTAGAGAGAAATTAAGAAATAAGAAACTCTCGCTTTGTTTTTGGCCAATCAAATTAAGGGTGAAGACAAAATATTAAAGAAAAGTCCAATCATGCATCCTAGAATGTTTCTCG
The DNA here is from genome assembly GCF_001263595.1 of Phalaenopsis equestris. Classification (NCBI taxonomy): domain Eukaryota; kingdom Viridiplantae; phylum Streptophyta; class Magnoliopsida; order Asparagales; family Orchidaceae; genus Phalaenopsis; species Phalaenopsis equestris. Next base: position 64,235 of record NW_018165708.1, on the reverse strand, counting down.
TACTCAAAAATGAATTTGCGGCCCAGTTACCAAGATAATGCAAAATAGAAGATATATATGCTAGAGATGTTATCATCGAAAAAGAATCCTATGGCAGTCTCCTCAAACAAGGCAATAGAAACAAGAATATGTTCAAGGTTGCAAACCATCCACGTGAAAACATAACCGAAAGCTTTCATTTAATGTATGTAGTGAAGCTCATCGATTTGGATGGCAAAGAATGTAGATGATAAAGTTTTTCATGAAATCATACAAGAAAGTGAAAGACTGGAAGAGATAGTGGGTATCCTTGATTTTGGCAATTATGCTTTATGCTTTTAAGCGGTAAAAACTTTTGTCTCCAAGAGAGTAGTAAAGAAAGCCAAAAGAGTATAACACAAGAAGAAAAGATAAAAAGAAGAATCTAATCAATTATATATCTAGGTGGAATAAGCATGCAAGTGAGACTAGCTAGCAAGCACGGGGTCATGAGAGCAAGAGCATGGGCAAGCATAAGAGTGCAAGCGTCAGGGGAACAGGCCAGCATGTGTTGACCTCATTTTTAGTGAGGTCTTAGTCTCCTACTCTTAGAACCTAGGATCTAGCTTTAGGAGTTCTTATTGACCATCCTAGCGGACTAGCAATGGAGCCTATCTCCCGTAGAACTTCAAGCCACTTCTTAACTCATTTTTGTGAAGAACTCGCATGAGTGGTTCCAAGCACTCAACTTCTAGTTGCAAGGGCTAAAGACCAACATGTAGAGGGCCCGAAAATGAGTTCCCAT
>NW_018165708.1:60804-63190 GCF_001263595.1 Phalaenopsis equestris | reverse complement strand
GACTCAACCCAGGTTCAACTCAGGTTCGATTTAGACTGGACTCGAGCCTGAACAAGAGTTAAGTAATTTCAAATTTCAGATTCAAATTTCAGATGAAATATTTAATTCACCATTAAATATTTCCATTTAAGCTGGCTGTCTGAAAGGAAGTCTTTCAATTCCCTGTTAATGTAACGACTCCTTGATTAATTCGGCTCCTTGGATTAATTCGGCCCGCTCCTATTCAAAAAGGAACGTCGGCTTCTTCCTCGGAGGAGATACGACTCTGTTCCTTCTCACGCTCTCGATCCGGTACCCCTCCTTCACAGACCGAGACCCTCGTCTCCCAGTCCCGACTCCCTCCTCTTCGGCAAGGAGCCCGCCTTGTCTCGCCTCTCTACCTCGAAGTCGGTCCTTGTTTCGCCTCTCTGCATCGACGCTGGCCTCTGCCTCCCTGATCGAAGCTCTTGCTGGTCTCCCGCGCTCGATCGAAGTCCTCGCTCACCTCTTCCTCGCCCGATCGAAGCTCGCCTGCTCTCTGCGAACAGAACCCCCCCACTCCTCTACGAACCGAAGTTCGCATACTCCTGTACCGAAGCTTCGCTCGCCTCTCCTTCTCTGCGCCGAAGATCTCGCCCGATCTCCCTCTCCCAAGCTTTCTCTGCTCGATCCTTTGCTACGCCGAAACCTTCGCTCCGCTCTTCTAATCACGCCAAACAGCAGCTTGACGTTGCTCCTCCCTGAATCGAAGGTCGCGCTCCCTCGATCCCACTCCTTCTCCGCTTGCTGGCTCTCCTCTGCGAACCGAGCTCCCATCTCCCGCTCGCCTCTGCTCCTTTTGTTCCGATCCTATCACAAAACATTTATTGAGGTAAATCTGTTTGTTGGAAATAATATATTAAATTTTGTTGAGGCTTTGGGAGTAGGATTTTGAGCAGGATAACTTGTTCGAGCCTCCAGTTATTTGCTCCTTTCGACTGCGATTTTTTTTTATTTGAGAATTTTTGAGTTGAAATTTGATGAGCTTAATCATAATAATGACTTCAAGATAAGATTTATGTTATTCCCTTCCAATCCTATTTGACGTCACCAGACTGGTTTCAAGGCATGATATATTTGAATTATACACCACAGAAAATCTTGTGCATCTAAGGAGCGTACTTCTGAATGACATTAAAATTTTCTCTGTTATATGTTCATCGTTACTTGATTTTAACTGTTGATTATCATTTCTAGAGCACTTTAGAAGAATTCACATTTTTCTGTAATTATGTTATTCTAAAATCTATCATTTTAGTCGCTGCTAATGGTATAAACATTACAATGATTGCTTACTAACACTTCACAATTTAATGCAACCTTCTTGCTTTGAAAACTATCCACTGTTTTACCATTCATGTCAATGTGAAAAGTTGAAAGTTCTTGTTCATAGATCTACATTTGGATGAGTTATAGCTTTTGCTCTTGTGTTGAAACCAAGCACTGTTATCATTGAAACAATCATATGATTTAAACCTTTATATTGAATCATTTTGAGTTATAGGTTGCTATTCAGAATTGCAAAAATGACTCTTTGGAGTCGTTGAAAACTATAGGTTGTCGTTTGGAATTGTAAAAATGAACTATACATAGTTGGAGAGGTTGTCACTATTTTGAAAGGCTTAAAAGTACTTTTTTGAAGAGTTACATAATTGCTGTTTGAGTTTGTAGCAGGCCATAAAAGTGTTGTTTGATCTTTCAAATTGTTGTTTGGGTTCCTAGGAAGCTATACAAGTGATGTTTAGGGGTTATTTTGGGGACTGGTTCAAACGGGTTTTGCTGCAATTTTCGGAGCTTTAAATGTATTTTTTTAAAGGGAGACTTTGTCACTGTTTTGGGCTAGTTTTTCTAGCTAATTTTGTAACATTTAAAATTAGTGTTTTGGGCTTACATGAGAGCTATTTGGGAATTTTAAAATTGTTGTTTGGAGCATTTTAAATGTGGTGTTTGAGGCTTTTAAAAGTGTTGATTTGGAAACTTTAAAAGTTGTTATTTTGGGCCGCTCAAAACATTGTCTTGGAGTAGATTTAAACACTCATCTTGAGGGTCGATTTAATTACAACATTGAAAGAATTTAAACCTTTTTTTTTTAGGCCGATTCACTTGCTTTTCCCCCACTTTGGCTTTGCTAATTTCGGAAGTGGGTCGGCCTTGTCCTTTTTTTTTTTAATGGTTAAGTCATAAAGATGGGGATTGATGATTTAATTAATTAGAAGGTATAGAAAACCTCAAATCACCTTAAGCATAAGTTAAAGTGTAGGTTTCCTAGAACTTTAAGTGCACACCCTAGGTGAGAGTCTATCAACCTAGTTCTCGGTTTAGGCTTCCTACACTTTAGAAGCACACCCTGGGTGAGAGCCCAACCACC